>NC_062192.1:2979581-3194581 GCF_912470025.1 Vespa velutina
GTAAATATTTTCTAAATAGTATAAAAAGTATTTACTGTGGCTCAATATATTTAAATACCCTATTATTTTTCAATATCAAGATCAAATTCAAGATCACATATCGAAGCTATAGCTTTAACTACATTAGAGCTTTCAAAAGCTCTATAGTATATACCCGTAGATCGAGGTGAATCGATCTGACCTATGGACAATTGTCTTCAGGTGATAGCGGCTGGTCGTCCCTACCCTTTACACAACTGCACTACTACGGAACTGTCAGCACCCTCGGACGTAGAGGAGCTTGGCACGAAATCAGGAACCGGTCTGATCGTACGTTGCTTAGATGGTTACGACGGAGGCCTACCTATCCATAGCTATCAATTAGAGGTTGTAGCCGAAGAGGATGGAGTTTCGATTCTATTGAACAAAACAGTACCGGCCAATCCGAATGGAGCCATCTTTGAGGTCACTGGCCTCACGACCGGCAAAAGTTACCGTCTCTATCTCTACGCTATTAACGCCAAAGGTAGAAGCGATTCCACCATATTGGAGCCTGTCACGCTTAAGGGCGTCGCCATGTATAAAACTGGTAAATATTTTTTAATCTTATTTTCATCGGTATCAACACTATAATGGTCATTCTATTATATTTAAAATGTAGATGATTCGTTTTTTAATATTTGATTAGTTTAAAAAAAAAAAAAAAAAAGAAAAAAAAAGAAAAAAAAAAAAGTAACGCAATGAACTTTTCTTATATTTCATTTGATAAAGTATCAAGTATAGGCATCATAACTCGACGAAATTGTACATTGTAGATACTCGTTTGATTCGTATTGATATTTTCTACAACTTTTTGTCGATTTAAAATTATCGATTTTCATTTGAAAAAATTCTTTGTGACTTCCTGAATCAATTTCTTTGAAAACAATTCACTCTATGAAATAGACTATAATAAATATTACATTACTCTCTTTTCTCCGTCAGAAAGAAACTTAATTACTTTTATTTGAAACATTTGTTTATAAAAACAAGTAGTATAGCGAAGATATTTAACTATACCATTTAAAAAAAAAAAAAAAGATACACCGGGTATATGAATCTGTGAAAAATTCATTAATCTTTCAAAGAGTTAAATATTTTACTTCTATCCGTATATATTTCTACATATAAATCTCTGTAAGTAAATTTTCATTGTAATTGGAATTTTTTTCATATTATATATCAAGTATGCATACGTATTATATCATGATATTGTAAGAGGGCTTTGTAAATGAATTCAAGAGATATATAACCTCCTTTCAATATAAAACAGATTAAATGATATAAACGAATCCATTACCGTAAACTTTCGATCCTACGTTCGGGACAATCGTGACGCGACGATGTTTTAAGTTTAATAACTCCTCGAGAAACAATCTCGTTTCGTAGTCGCGTGTTATTTCGAAAGGAGGCGAGAACTTTTCTCGTTACACGACGTGATTATTTTTGTATTACTCCCTGACTATCAGAGCGAGTGAATGTACGAGCGAGAGAAAGGAGAAACTGAATCGTCTTTGGAACGATGGGAGCTTTCGAAAATGGTTGAACAAAGTGTATGTGCATGTCTAGGTACATGTTGTAAAGCGAAAGTGTGAACCACTTGAATAGTCCCGCTGTGTATGTCACACCACCTTCTGATTTGGGCAAATAGATGTTACCATCCGAACAGAATCGACAGAAGAGATTTAAGGATACCACTATTCTAGTCCCTTGCAATTTAAAAATGGATGTAAAAGAAAAGAAAAAAATTCTCAAACAAAATTTTTGCATCGATTTGAACGTTAAATAGTCCTTCTAATTCGTTTAATAAATAAATAAGATAAAAAGGAAGAAGCTACCAGCGACAGAGATTCAAGTATTAGCGGAATTGTATTATAGGTGTTAATCTGCAAAACGTTGCTTAACGCGAGAACATTTATTATTCGTTAAATTTTTTATATTTCAATTTTGCAAACTTTAAGAGCGTAAAAGAAATTCTCTCTCTTTTTTCTTTTCCCTCCCTCCTTTCCTTTTATTTTAATTCTCCGTGTGAACTGTCCTTTGGAAAATAACAAGACTTTGACGTTAAAAACATACATTGAAGAAAAATAAAAATATAACGGGGAACGTTTGCCAGTCTCGTAGTCTTTTAAATCGTCGTCTTCCTTCCTAAGTGTATTCGAAAATGATTTTGATGAGGGAGGGAAAAAAAAAATCAGCAACGAGTTGAAAATAGTATCTCGCTCATATATCCAAAAGAAACAAATGAAAAGAAAGGAACTACGAGGAAGTAAAAAAAAAGAAAAAAAAAAAATAAGAAAAAAAGAAGCTTGCTTCTATGCAGTTTGCAAGCTCATGGAACACGTCGTAAGCTCTCGTGAGTGACGTTGCTACTGGTGCGACTCTTATTTACGAGGGTCATAGAGCGTGAAAGCGTTGGAAGAAATATTTCAGTTAGATTTAACCATCTGCACGTAACAGAATATCTATAAATAGTATCGATAGCACGCAAAGTATTCACAAATTTTGATAATTTATGTCGGACCAATTTGATATCGTTTCGATTACGCGTATACGATAAATTTTATACAAAATCATTTTTCTCTCTCTTTCTCTATTACAATATCTGTCCTTAAGAATAAGCGTACATATGTACATATTGTATCGACTGTAAACGTATATATTATAAAAGCTTTTCTGTTAACTATTCTCTTGGATTTCTATAAAATTTTATCGAGGTCGATCGATTACCTTAGTTACTTTTTGAAATCCTTCCAGAGATATGCACTTAACAACATGACATTTTGCTTCCCAATGGGCACGCGACGCCATTCGAAATTGCTGGAAACATAGCTTGATAGGTGAGACACAAGGACGACGGATATAATCGCGATTGCACAAATAGTCCAGAGTAGACGCGTCGGTATTGCAATTAGTCGGTTAACCACCCCCTCACGAGAGGCTCGCACCGTGGTCGCTGATGTTTCGAGGTGGATCGCAGACTCGGTGAGTGAGGGAGAGGGAATGGAGATAGAGAGGGTGCAGGAGAGAGAGAGAGAGAGAGAGAGAGAAGAGGAATCGCCAGTTTCCAGCCTGGGAGAGGGCTGGCTTGTAATGCTGAACACAGCGCAACGCGACCACAGGTATCGGACTCTGCGGACCTTGCAATTAACAAAACAGATTACTCTCAATCAACGAACATCGTCCCTCTCACTCTTACTCCCTTTCCCTTCTGGCAATGTAACGCGTGCGTCGACCATTCCGATGCTAGCTTTCGATGCATCTATCCCTAATTCAACTTCTCTCTCTCTCTCTCCCTCCCCTCCTTTCCCTCTCCCTCTCTTTTTCCCTCTCTCTCTCTCTCTCCCTCCCTTTCCCTCTCTCTTCTCCTCTTCCTCTTCCTCTGAACCTGCACATGTCCATCTCATATCCACTTTCTATCGTATTAGGAACGATCAACAGAGTATACTACGAAACAGTGGTATGATATCTTCGTCTTTGTAACGAATTAATCGACAAATGTGTTATATAAATCAATCGTTTTGATCGATAGTCCTCGTTAAAAATAGTTAAAGAATAAAGAAATGCGTTTTCATTTCTTGAAAGTTTGAAAAGTCTCGACAATTAATGGTGCCCATACACCATGCTTTTCAGTGTATTTATATCTAAAAGAAAAGCTCGCGTATATATAATAAATATACTGGGTAGACAAGCGTGAAAGCCTAGACCGCGGGATACGCTATTCGAAAAGGACGATTTTCCGGGTCCATGCTTCTCGGCTAGCGACGCTAGCAGAAACCATCTTTTATTCCTTCCTTCCTTCCTTCCTTTCTACCTTCTTTTCTCTTCTCTTATCTTATACCGCAAAAGAGATTACGGAGAGAGTGAACTAAACGTGGCGTGTTCCTTCCTTTACGTCGCTTAGACACGAATATTCTATGTATTTGTACAAACGGATCATACGGGAATCTGGTTCTTCATTTTATGGTTGAAAGTTTGTTCATATTGAACCTCGTTATCTTTAATGTTCATGTTAAATTTCGATGAATTGAATAGGTAACATGGAATCGTAAGTGAACTCTGGATTAATAGAATAAATGATTTATTCTATGCCGTCATATAAATTAGTGTTAGAATGAAATGAAATATTAGAATAAAATTTAATTAATTTTAATGATAATTTTAATAATAATTTAAATAATTAAAATAATAATTTCAAATGAAACAATGCTCGAGTCTCCAACGAAGATTGTTAATTTTGTTAAATGACTTTGTTGTACGTTAATTAATGTTTGTCTTAATTATTAGTACGACTTTTCCTCCCCCCTTTTTCTTTTCTCATTCGATCTGTCAAACATGGCGTTTCTTCTAATAATTTTGTTCTGTTTTCCACTCACATTCTTTCTCTCTTCTCTCTCTCTCTCTCTCTCTCTCTCTCTCTCTCTCTCTCTCCCTCTCTCTCTCTCTCTGTATGCGCGAGTCCCCGCGGAGGTGCAAATATTGATTTGACGAGCGTAAGCCCGCGGCGCTGATTTGCTCGAATACCAAGCTACCTACAGCTGGGTAGAGCCTATTTGCGGTCTCTTTGCAATGTATTTTACTCAGTAGGAACAGGCCAGTTATAACCAAGAAATTAGACAATATTCTCTATTTTGTAATATAACTTTTGTAATATAATTATATAAAAAAATAAAATTATAAATTATAATTGATATAATAATGCTGCTTTATAATGTAATAAAAAAAAATCATATTTATTGATAGGAATACTGATATAAGATACGTAGGAAAGAGAATAAGGAAATGGTGATATTCCTCGAGTATGTTCGACCGAATGGATGAACATCGACAAGTCTGGTCTTTCGACGTTTTTGGCTATTCTCTTCGTTGCCGATACGTTCTCGTCGAAAGTGAGCGAACGCAGTGTGGCCGATTGTTTAGCCCGGAGCTACTACGCGGATGGTTTTAGAATGCAATTCTTTCGAAATTGGTTTCGGGTTTCCGCGGGATTGCTTCGATTTAGGACGAATTGCTTGGTTGCCTTAAAGCGGGCTGGCCTCGCGGTACACCGCGCCATTCGCCCGCCTCCAAAGCGCAAAAGAGTACTCGCGTCGTTCGCGAAGACCCTCCTATTTCGCTCGCACACATTTATATGTATCTACATGTACATGTATCCACACCGATTCCATTCTCGAGTTTTTCCTTTTACTTCTCCTCCTTCCTCTATTTCTCTTGATATCGAAACTACTCGAACGGCAGGCGTATCTCTTACCGTATTGACTCAAGCTCCATGCTTTTATCCCCTTCAGCGAGCTTTGCTTTGCCCGAAAAATGGCAAACCTTCGATAGAGAAACGAAGTAAAATCATCCTTGAATTCGAAGAAGATTCGATGCTCTGTGATACCTTTTTCGAAAATTGTAAAGACGAATTATCGGAACTCTCAAATTCATTTATTAAAGGATGATTTACAAACGAGAAATAATATTTTTTAAAATGTATACAAACGAAAATGCAAGTAAACATTTTTCTAGGGAACACTCGTATGTAAATATTATCGTTTCTGAAAACTAAAAGGAAATATAGGGATTATCAATTTTATAAATGTAGGATATATGATAAAAGTTGGGCCGTCGGGTAATCTGGACTGGCACTCGAATCTGGATTTTCCGCTTTTCGAGCATTTATTTTAACCATTAAGCTATTCAGGCCCTTCAGTCAACTTCTCCATTGATGCTTTACTTGTATGAAATGAATGTGCTTGCTTTCATATGAATAAAAATAAATTCATAATGTACAGTGAAAAATGTACGATGAAGTGACATTGATTTACAGGATATTTACTATTTTTCGTCATTTTATTTATTTTTTTTTTTTTCACATTTTATGAGTCTATTCACATCGTCGTTCATTTATGAATAATTCTTTATTAATTGAATGGATCTTTGTGTTATTATTTGTAACATTTCTAATATCAATTGACGGTACATTCACGAAACCATCGAATGTATATGTGAGAAATATCGTACTCTTTCATAAAACTCTGTTGATTGAGTATCTTTGTTCACCGGAACAGGGAAGTAGTGTTCGATCGACGTGCATTGTGTATCTTAAGTGTACTCGCAAAAGAGAAGCGTTGAATAACAATGCCTCCAAAGGAAACAGCAACGGAATGTTTTCTGATTGCTGTCGAGACAAATCCGCGTTGCAGCGTGGCTCGTCGGATAATCGCAGCTCCATTAATCAGCTTTTGTGAAGTTTCGTATTGTAGTTGTTGGCTCCGTCTTTCTCTCTCGCTGTCTCTCGTTTGTTACCATCGCTGAGCGTTGTGCCAACGACGAAGTCAATATTTGGCAAATAGTCGAGGCAGTACACGTGCCCATTTCCGTTGTTGCTGCATCATTATTTCTGTTTCTGTTTTAACTTCAATTAGTAATAGGATATGAGCATAACCAAAGTTTCAATATATTAAATTGACGAAACAACGTCTTTCAAGATGTTATGTATATTCGATCAGAAAGAAAGAAAGAGGGAGAGATAGAGAAAAACAAACAATCTCATAATTCTCTTTTAAGATCGAACTCCGGACTCTCCATGTTGGCTCGTTTTCCGCAAGTTTTGTTAGTGGTAGAAAACGACGATGTAGTACGTCGACGTGTGTATATATATATATATATATAGGTATATGTATAAAGTACTATCGCTGAGTCACCGAATAAGTACCTTTAATGCAAATTCACGAGTTTGGATTCTTGCCCGTCGTTAACTTCGACCATAGCCAAGCATCGGCGTAGGTTGTAAATTATACTTATAATTATGAATTAACGGGTTGAGTGTTATTGCAAATTTCTTTGAAACATCTATAAAATCATTTTACTGATACTTACGATTATGTAACTGATCATAATATAAGATCTTAAAGTAATTATAAATAACTGATATATTTAAAATATTTTTTTCATACGATCTTGTGTCTTAAATGTTATCATTAAATTTGCATATATGCGTTTATAAGAATTGGTCGTGGTATTTATCTTCAATAATCATTAATACATATTGCATACAATACGATTTAATTTTGTGTCATTTAAAATGGTGAAGCTACTAGACTGATTGAGGTACAATTAATTAGAAAATGCAAACGCAATAACCAATAGACTGATCATGCATTTTTGTTTTCACAATTTGTTATCGATTCAATTTCGTCATATAATTCTCTTTTTCATGTGAATATAACATAGAGCACAAAACTAAAAAATCAGCAACGAAAACCGTTACATTGATATTTTACAGTAACTGGGTAGTGGTTTCATGTATTTCAATTGTTATAAATGTATATTACTTTATATGTATTTATTCTCTCTTTTTTTTTTTTTCAACAAAATCGTTGTTTACGTTTTATTTATTTATATTAACAGAATAATAAAATACGACCGTGCAACGAAAATTCTATTGTAAACATTTTTCTGTACTATGTTTTCTTTTTCCAAAGATAATTTTGTGGAGATCATTATGTGACGTTAAGTCGTTTAAATTGTCCTACATGTACATATAATGTAGCTCGTAGAAATACATAGTGTATAGCACGTTGTAACAGGATCGCGCATCTCTATTTATACACGCACGCCAGGTGAACGGTAATAGCGCCATTATAGACATACCTTTGTTAATTATGGTCCTGCTTATTAAGCTGACCTCGGTGATATTGATGGGCGAGTTTGTCGCATGCTTCGGTGAGACAAGTGCAACATGAGAGAAGGAGAGAGAGAGAGAAAGAGGGAGAAATGTAACTTCCATATCTCTGCGTTATCTCGATGCGAAAGCCATATACATATATATATATATATATATATATTCGTAATACCTCAATGAAAACGCATTTGCTTCTTAATGATCAAGAGAGAGGGAGAGAGAGAGAGAAAAAGAGTAAATATATTTAAAGAAATCTAAATTCGGATTAAAAGAATATCTTTTTATTGCTTTTAATTAATAATTTCTTAAAATTAATAATAAACTTAATTATGTCTCAATCCGTTCACAACTAAGCAATTTTTAAGACTGAATAAAAAAGGAAAGAAAAGAATAGAGGTTGTCTCTCTCTCTCTCTCTCTCTCTCTCTCTCTCTCTCTCTCTCATAAATGAATAGTAAAAGTATATAATTCTTTTAAAATCAAAAAGATCGATGATTCGTGTCCAGCCGTATATTATATGAATAGCATATTAAAAAAATTTGAAATACGATTCCAAAATTATTCCTTTGAAATATCCATTTACCCGAATAGTTAAAGCATTATTATCGGGAAAAGAGAATTTTGCATTTCAAATCGAACTCAAAAGTTTTCAAGTATTATTCAAAGGAAGAATGAAGAAGATAGATAGATAGATAGATAGATAGATAGATAGATAGATAGAGATAAAGATAGAGAAAGAGAAAGAGAAAGAGAAAAAGGAATAGAGTCAGCTTATATACATGACTCAGCGTGTATTCACTGCAATGATCGCTTTTAGATCTATCATTCAGCAGCAGACTCTCTTTGTATTACACACCGTCGCATGTCAATAATAGGGAAGTTGTAGGATATCTTTCATCTGTGTGCTTTCGTTTCCGTGAACAAAGAGAGATCGAACTTTAAAGCACAGGAACCAAAAGCGAGAAGCTCCGGGAAGTTCGACGTGAGAAGAAAGAAAAAGGAAAAAAGAAAAAGAAAGATAAAGAAAGAAAAAAAAAGAAAAAGAAAAGGAAAAAAAGAAAAGGAATAAGATATGATCCAGTATCGTAATAAGGACACCGCCAATTTCTTGACAGACTAATCGTCGAACTTATCACTTACAAAGTATAAAATACATCTGATAAATAATGTCAATCATCAATAGCTTTTATATAATATTATCTTTTCAAAAATTACCATGATATTCTTACATGATAATTTATAATAATAAAATTTAATAATATTTTTAAATATATATAATGGATATTAAATCATTCAAAACAAAAATATTTTCCTTTTTACGAATACGAATTATGCGATTTATTTTTAAACATTCTTTCGTATGATCGGGCTAATATATTTTACAAGAGTAAGTTAAATGGAATAATCTGTGGAAGAAAGAAAGAGAGAGAGAGAGTGAGAGAGAGAGAGAGAGAGAGAGAGAAAGAGGAGAAGAGAGAAATGAAAGGATAGGGATGGTTTATAGAGATAAAAGTGGAAGGGTAGCAAGAAGATCGATACAAATTCCGGTTGATCGAGTATTTTACGTTGCTGTTGCGACAGGCAACACGGATGCATCGATGCTGAGTCCATTGCTACTGGGTCTGGCAGCTACGGCGACCCTTTTGGCCCTGGCCGTAGCTGGTATCCTGGCGGCGCTCTACCGGAAGCATTCGAACGGCCGTGCCGGAAGTCCAAAGCACGCTCCGATCGTGTGCGAGCCACCTAATGCAGGTGCAACCACCCCAGTGCACCCTCAGACCAAGCAGGCGGTCGATGACATCGATCCGGACATCATACCGAACGAATACGGTGAGGGAACGACCTAACTTTTTTTCACCTTTGCCTTTCGATCACTTTCCCTTCGATACTTATTATACAAACTTCAAAAAAAAAAAAAAAAAAAAAAAAAAAAGAGAGAACTAATATTTGAAATTTAACCGATAAAGTATCGCCGAATTACAAGTACAATTATAAAGGCTAATAATACTTATCGAAGATTAACTTACAAACTAAATTATCTCAAGTAGCCAAACTAGAAGTTAACCTCCTTTACACTCTGGTATTATGTTCTTATTTCTAATTTTACATAATTACTTGATTCATAAAAGAATCATAAAAGTTTTCGCACAGTACAGTCAAACGCATTTAAAAAATTTCACGCATGTAGAACTTCGAACGGAATTGATTATTTTTACTTTTATCAAATGTTACTGCGAGCGAATAATTTTCATGATCGCGAAATATAAACATATTTTTATTAAATTTTTATTTAATCTTTCGAAAAATTATTTAATAAAACAATTTCGTTCCTTTCAATCAGTATTTCTTTCAATCAGTATTTCATCATTCGTTGAATATCATCATAACTCTAATAACAAGACATTCGAATATTTCTATAGGAATAGGTACGTATTTTAAAAAAGTTTCAAGGGTCCCTTGAATGGTAAAAAAAATACATGATCCATAGAAGTGGCTGATAGTACACGTGTTAAATATTAAATTGATTTTAAGTACAGTACTGCTTGGCTTAAAGTCGAAGAGCTTTACCTTGGAATACCGTTACTTTATCAGCGAGTAAGACCTTTCAGCTTTACCAAAGAACTGCGTAGGAATTCTTTTAAATCTTTTATCGTAGCACACTTAATTCCTGAACACTCTCGAATATTAAAGCAGTTAAAAGAATAAGAAAAGATATATATACATATATTTTAAACAAAGCGAAGAATCTTCAATTTTACGTTCTTGATAAAGACAATGATTCATAACTCGTTGAAACAAGCCTGTTCATTAATCTCCTATTCTTTATAATCAAGAATTAAAATATAAATTGGTCATTTTCTATCTTACCAAAGAAAGACCATCTAATTTCTTATGGTCTCTCTCTCTCTCTCTCTCTCTCTCTCTCTCTCTCTCTCTTTCTCTCTCTCTCTTTTTCTCTCTTATTTTCATGATTAGCTTACTCTTGTATCTGTTAAAATCCGTGATAATGGAAACGATATATATATATATATATATATATATATATATATATATATATATATATATATATATATATATATATATATATATATATATATATATATATAAAGAAAAAGAAAAGCTAAAAGAGATAAGAAAGAGAAGCTTAATCTTTTCGTCTTGATTTAATCGATCTAATTGACTTAGCATGGCTTAACATGGCTTCCTAAAATCTGTTCGTAGAAAGAAGACCTTTAACGTATACACCCGTCTACAAGACACCACCTCAACGAAGAAAAAAGGATCGAGTCACGGATGAAGCAATTTCGCCTGAGAAAAGACCAATCGTTCAGCACAGTTTGGATCTACCATCGGATCCTGTACTCGCCGATTGCCTTTCAACACCTGCCATTAACTATCCGCAAAATCATGTCACCCATCAGACAATTTATGGCCATCAGCCAACCATGGCGGACTTCAAGCAAATGGCGATGGACGCCTATAATCAACGTAATAACCAAAATGTGAGTGATAATCCTCTTTTTTGATCTTTTTCATATAGCTTTTTTCTTATCTTTTTTGTTTTTCATAATATGACGCCTTGATTAATAACTTTTGCTATTTGATCATGCATGGCTAATATCAACCCGATTACTCATCCGATTTCTTTGATTATAAGAAAAAAATCCTTTTTTCTTTTTTGTAATATATTATATCTAACTTACAATTAGTCTATATATATATATATATATACTTTTAGAAATTTAAATATTAATATAAAGATATGTTTATTAATTATATGGATATACTTATATACTATACGTGCGATTATAGTAAGATTATATGAACTTCCAAAATAAAATAAACGAAGGTATGAGTAAATTTTTCGGCAAGATAATATTGAAACACTTTAAAAGGTTAGAATTTAGGGTTAAAATTTATGGATAGTGTAATTTTCAATCTATTTTCTTCGTTCTTTTAACTGCTCGAGTAGCGTACGATAGTACTTTAAGTGTCCTTGACTAAACGAATGAGCTTCTTTTAAAGATTTGGAGTTTCAGTGGAAGACGATGAAGGTAAAACGAGAAGGAAGGGATAGAGGTAAAAGTCTGGGAATAAGAGTGGTGAGGGGTTGCGAGAGGGTGAGTTCACTCGCTTTAATATGCGGCAGTCTTCCACTTTAACTTTTCCGGTTTAGCGGAGCCTTGGGTTATCTGTGCCTTCGTAAGTTTAATTGCCTTGAAGTTTTCTCGATAATTCGAGGAGGCCAGTCCCGATGCGCGTAACTCTTCTGAAAGCCGACTTTTGTATCTACCCCGAAGGTGATTGCCTTCGGTGATTTCAAATAATTTTAATATCGAAATAGTATCTTCGACCGATTGGAATTATTCCGAAAGATATCTCACTTTAATCGTACGTATTATATCTATAACATATGATTGTGTTTAATATCTGATCGTTTAATTCAATGTTAATTATAATTTTATATATACGCTTTGTTTAGACTATCTCCTTAAAGTCTTTCGCTTTATATATTACTTTTTAATTTGACTTTAGTTCTATCTTCTTTTTTTTTTTTTTCTTCTATCTTTCTTCTTTATTTTAATTCGCTCATTTTGATTTTCATTATCGACAAATTATATATCGATTTTAGTGAAGTTCATTAAAATCTTTCTTTATAAAAAGCTTGTAGATCGATGCATGTATCGTATTCTTCTTAGTCCGCAAGCACGATGTGGTAAAAAAGACGATTCGTTGATTACGAAAGCTCGCTTCTTTCTCGTTCCGCGTCATTTCACGAGGCAAGCCTTTGTTAAGACGAGATAGGAAAGACGACGATGACGATGACGACGACGAAGACGACAACGACGAAGGAAAAATATCATTCGCGTTGCTTTCAGGTGTATTACAGCCTTCAAAGGGCGAGCAAATGTTTATCGTCGATGCCGCAGAGGCCGGTCTCTTCGTCAATTTCTGCTCAGGGGAAATTTCATCAGCCAGAAGTGGTGACGCGCTCAAATCGAATACAAGAGAGCTGTATATAATAAGAGAGTGCCCATTCTCTCTTACATTCTCATTTTTCTTTTTTTTTTTTTTTCTTTTTCCCAGTTTACTTTTTCTCTTCTCATGGTAATGCCACGTGTACGGAGTATCATAGAAATGTTTGGACAATTTTTTTTTTTTTTTTTTTTTTTTTTTTTTTTTTTTTTTTTTTTTTTTAATTAATTAACTCTTTCTAAATCGATTTAATGCATTCTGAATTTTTAATCGTTCATCATGAATTTAATAAAATTAATTTAACATTATCACATTCTGATTGTATGACCATTGAATTTTAATATCTACATTAGTTCTTTATAATTTAGAGAAGATTTAACTTTCGATTTAGAACAAGTGATTCAATTTTAAAAAGTGCCAAATATTTATGTGATCCACCGTATACAATTAATATGTAAGTTAGACGAAGGGTAAAAGAAAGAGAAAGAGATAGACGGATAAACACGTAAAAAGATAAGAAGAAGAGAAAGAGAAAGAGGGGGAGAGAGAGAGAGAGGGAGAGAGAGAGGGAGAGAAAGAGAGAGAAAGAGAAAGAGAAGAAGAAGAAGAAACCAAGGACAAAAAAATCCTCTTGACATTTCGTAATTTACGTTGATCATCATTTTCAACGAGTTCATGGGATTTTCATTAAAACGTTGATTGTACAAAACTTCGTTCGAAGAATAGAATATGATATTATTCAAAATCGTCATGGCGGGAACGCAGACTTCGAGATTCGGATAAAAGTGAAATTTTTTGGCGATTCATTTTCTCTGTGTTCTCAAAGACGTACAATATTCTTCGGCTATAACATTTTCGTTATTTCATGTTTCATCGATAACAATATTGTAGATCGAGTAAAAAAAAAGAAGAAAAACAATAAATACAAGTTTCGATTGAGAAGTATGTATATATAAATATATATATACACACACATACACATACATACACATAAAACGTACATATATATATATATTATATAAGTATATTATATAAATATATATATATATATTATATATACATAAATATATTTTGAGGATATTTCTTACAAGAACACGAACTATGAAAGACTGCTAACGCGACACAAAAGTAAGAAAAGGAGAATAAACAAATATAAATATTCGTTAATAAAATAAATACATTCATCCCATTTATTAATCATTCTAATCAAGCAAGATACACTTTATCGAGGCGCTGAAGGATATAATATAAAAGCACGAGAAAAAAAAAGAAAAAAGAGAGAGAAAATAACGAAAAGAGCATAGTCGTTGGCGACGATCAGAGACTTAACATGTTTTCGTTCCCGTTCATCGACGCTGCCACGTGCGCGCGTTCGTGCTGACGCGTACGTTTTACTGTTTATATGAGATTAGTTTTTGTACAAAGGAATCTATTGTAAATAGGCGCCGAGCCTGGGACACCTGTAGAGAGTAGTCAAAATAATGTCCGAATTTCATTCGATAAACATAATTGAAAAAAAAAAAAAAAAAAAACAGAAAGAAAATAAAGAAAAAGAATTAAATAAATAAATGAATAAACGAATGAATGAGTAAATAAATAATTAATTAATTAATTAATTCAACAAACGAGCCGTGAAACGTCCGATCGTATAACATTATTGAACAAAATTCAATGACGTAAGAAAATAAAGAGAAATACGTTTCATCTGTTTTATAGAAAAAGAGAGGAAAAAAAAAAAGAAAAAAAAAAAAAGAAAAAGAAAAAGAACATAAACGATCTTGTTGTAGTATCCTAAAATTGTTCGATTCCTTTCCCTCCCACGCCCTTTTCCATCACTACATTACCCCCTAACACCCTCAAACGCTGCCTCTCATCTTCCCTCTCCCTTTCTCTCTCTTTCTCTCTCTCTCTCTCTCTCTCTCTCTCTCTCTCTATTAAGGTATAAAGGAACTCAACGAAACGAGTCGGTGAAATTTCTCGTGCGCGTGACTCGAATTTCCTCTTATTGTTAGAACGTGCACTTCCACCGTCCATTTACCTCCTCTTCCAGTAGAGGGTTCCACATCCACCCTCTCTATACCGTCCCCGAAAGAGAGATTTCATTGTTCCCTGTTTGTACTACGTCGCCATCCGTCCTCGTATAGATATTAGTAGTCTGGATATTTCTACGAACGAAACGAAACGCTAGCTTTTCTTTTTTCTTTTTTGTTTTTTGTTCTTTTTTCTGTTTTTTCTTTTTTTTTTTGTTCTTTTCTTTTCTTTTTCTTTCTTCTTAAGATAAATAAAACACGATGACGGATTTTATATCTCAGCATCGAGAGAGCACTTTTTTTTTTCCTCGAGTTAAAAAAGCATTGCGTATTGAAGTAAGAATAATCACTGGATTGCTTTCGAAGAGGATCTCAAAAAAGGTAAGTGAACAATGATATTGTATCTCTTTTATTATTATTATTATTATTATTATTATTATTATTATTATTATTATTATTATTATTATTATTATATATTAATAATGATTGTATTTGAATAAGGCTAAGGATATGTATATGATTTTTATCGAAGAATAATTTCTTTTTGTTGATTAATTAATTCCAAAAGTAATAATAATTAGATCGTTAATTGGTGAAAGAAAGTAAATAGATAGTAATGAAAGTGATTTTTTAAATGAATTTTTAAAAGTAAATTTAATTTATTGTACCTTTTGTATCAGGATTAATTAAATAAAATGTTTTAATATAAATATATTTCGAATTGAATAGATTTATTTCAAAATATTAGTTAATGTAGAAATATTATTAATAATTTTTAAATAGAAGTGAAATGTTTGTCGATTTTAAATATATCTAGTTTTCTTAGAATTCAATATAATTCAAATTTATGAATTATATGAAGAAAGATTATTTTTAAATTATATAATTTTATATATTTATATTCTTGTTATATTATGATGAATTTGAAAACGATTGATCTCTCTCTCTCTCTCTCTCTCTCTCTCTCTCTCAACGTGATTTGTTGTTTGAAATCGTAGGATCGAAATTCTCTTGACAAAGACATTTGTTTCTGAGAATCTGAAACAGATCATTGCATGCCTATTAGAATCCTATGTAATTATAGAACGTACTAGCATAGAGAATGAGATAGACAGAGAATCCTGTTGGATGAAATGCAGTAATTCGAGCATTTCCTGGAAATCCCTGGACGTTAGAGCGTTTTGCATATATGTAGAGAGGGAGAGAGAGAGAGAGAGAGAGAGAGCCTGGTCTCTGGGTAATGGGATAGCACAAGGTAGGACAGATCGGCTCAAGCTATTATTCTAAGCACCATTCGTGCCTCCAAGGCTGTTAAGGCGACCTACTCTCCTCTTATTCTCCTCCTCCTCTTCCTCCTCCTCCTCTTCCTTCCTTTCGATTTCGCCAAAGCAATGTATACCTTTGTGAACTATCAATAGGCTATATTTAATTACGTACAAACAATAATATGGAATGCATAATAATTCTATGAATCTATACCTAACCCTTTTATCTACAGCGTATAATTAATATACACCGTTGTTATATTGATTACAAAAAAATTACAATTTCTGTTTCTTTATTCGTATGATATTTATCAATTAGATACGTAATATTTTTTTTTTTTCAACTTTCCGACGATATTTTTACAAAGGATGTAGGTATTACTTTCGTAATGTTCGTGAAAAATTATTATTACAGTTTATAATTTACAGGTAATATTTTGACACGTAATAAATACTAAACTGTATGATATGTTATAATAAGAATTTCTGTGTTACAATTAAATTACGTTTCATTACGTCAAAATGATGCTTTTTAGGTATTTACGTTTGTCAACATCAAAGCAATTAAAAATAATCGAATTGAATTACTTCCGTCTTTATCGTTATCTTTTCTTTTTTTTGATAAGAAGATATCGTTTGAATGGAAATTAAGCGTATCCATGACGTATACTTAATACGAGCATATCTAATATATATCAGGAGTTCGTAAAAGATACTTGTAATTTTCATATTTATCAAAGAAGATCCTAAAAAGCATAAATATTTCGACTTTCAAAGTTATATGAAGGTGTCATTAAGAAAGGATTTTTCATTAATATGCATCGGTATAGTCAAAGTGAATCGTGAGAGTAACTGAGAGAATTCGCTTTCAAAGGTATTAGATTTTTCTTTTATGCATTCTAACGCATAATTCAACGAATTTCAATTAGCCTCGTACGCTTTGTTCAGAATCTCTAATCGAATGGACTAATAATTTGAACGATCCGTTGGCTTCACTGCGATTGTTCGTCGCGAACGATTATTCCTTGTGAACGAACGCACGAGTAAGACGCATAGCTTTTCCGATAACGACCACTTTAATTCCTACCATAACCATTATTCCCTCTGTAACCGCAAGGACCGATCGAACCACGTTCTCGATCAGACCTTAGCCTCGTGGAAAATCATTTTCCATGGACGAATCCGCAAAAGGTAATTTCGCGAAACGTGTCGTTTTGCAGGTTACTTGACCTCGTTCCTACTTTCGAAAAGTCCATCGTATTGAGGTCGAATAAACAACCAAAATCGTTTAAGCGAATCGGTGTGAACATTACTCGTCGAAACTAAATCGACTTGATAAGAGAAACAGTCTCACCGTCTCGTAGAATACGAGACGATGCTAATTAAAAGTATTCGGGAGGATTCTTTCTTCCTCCAACTAAGCTCGAACGTGACGTTAAGAAAGTAAGACAGGGATTGGTTTTATTTTCTATCGAATCTGATAGATATTCTCTGTCTTTCTTCTATCTTGCGAATATACAAAACTAATCGATTTTCTTTTCGAGAAAAGACATAATATCAAATATATTGTTCTTTCGAAAAAAAAAAAGAAAAGAAATATAAATATTATTTAGTACTTTATTAATAATTTTTGATTCGTAATCTTTCTATATTTCATAAAGGCTATTACAAGATCGCGACGATATATTTGTTCGATTCTACTGTATGGCGCCAAGATCTACGAACTAGATGCGCCTACTAAAATTGCGTAAAAAATGTTTCATGGTATACATCGATAGGTGTAGGTCGTTCTAATAATTGACGAGTTCATACTAGAAACTGAGGAACACGGCGTAAAAGCTGTTCTTAGTTGCTGAACCACTCATTATACGTGGAGAAGTATATATTATTCAGAACCTCGTACTGTGTGTGATCGATACAGTGAGGTAAAACGATTACGAACGTTAAATTATCTAGCCGTTCTTTCGTTCGTTCATCCGTTCGTTCTATATAAACCACGTTCTATAGTTTCATACTGAAAACGCGGTGCATAGAAAATAGCGACTTGTGTGATACCGTAGGAACGTAATTGCAGATCGCGCTTTTATTCCTCCACCTTGAACATAATCGCTTTGCTATTTTCGTAATCGTTCGCAAGCGTATAATATATATTTTATGATTGTAAATTTTTTTAAACAGTACTCCCGACGACTCGATATATTAAATCGTCCTAACGCTTTATGGTTTGTAGCATTTCAACTATAATTTCTTTTTTTCTTTTGCTTTTTTTTTTTTTTTTTTTTTTTTAACATTCGGAGAGAACGAGACCAGTAACAGAAAAGATAGAAAAAAGCATCTTCGATACGAATAAAAAAAGTACGAGTAAAATGCTTGTATATTACGTTACCAATATCGAATGTAATCAAATTCTCTGGTGCCATGATTTTGATCCATCGAACAATTTCCCGAGCTATTTCGAACGTTCTTAAAAGAGAAATAAAATTCTAATACCGAAATATCTTCCTTCTTCTTTTTCTTTTTCTTCTTATTATTATTTTTAATAGTTAAAACAAATTCCTTCTGATGGATTAATAGTAATAGTACCAAAAAAATAAATTTTATTTAAGAGACACAACTTTTGGAAACGAAAAATATATAGATAATCGTGAATCGATTTACAAAAGATGATGATGCACTCGAATAATCTATATAATTGAAATATGAGTGTTTGAAATGCATATTATCTATTAGTGACAAGTATAACGAATAATTAACAATTAATTGAAAATATTACGGTATTCTTACGGTATTCCGTGGCAATTAAGTAAAATCATGACTTAAGAGAGAATACAATTCGTTATTTTAAAGCTTTTTCCTCTAATTCAAAATTTTTTAATTTTTCTTTTAATTTTCTTTTTTTTTAGTTTTGTTTTTTAATTTCTTTTTTTTTTTTTTTGCAAATATCGTCCATCCCTTAGCAACTTTTATATCGTCGTTTGATGAAACGCCATTTCTTCAAGTATCTTTCTTGAAAGAGGCGGAGAAAATCGATTTTAGAAGGAAAGCTTGGAAAAGAGGAGAAGAAAATTTCGTTTCAATATACATGGCTTTATCACAATCGCATAGAAATTGTGATTTAAATTGGAAAGGTCCGACATACAAAAATTATTTCTCTTTAGTTTTTCAAAATAGATTATTAAGTTATTATTTTATTAAATAATATTATATATATATATATATATATATATATATACTTCTATTATATGCTAATTGTATATGTACATATATTATAAATTAAATAACACAGAGTTTCAGATTATTCGACATTAGAATTTTAAATGTTTTAAACAAATTGGACATGTCTACTAATATTTATTAATAAATAAGAACGAAATATATGCATAGACAGACAGACAGACAGACACACACACACACACACACACACACACACACACACACACTAGTAGATAAAATCGTTTGGAAAAGAGAGGAAGTCTCACGCGATTGGTCGGTGCTACGCACGCAAGATTTTCTTTTTTACGATCGTCGAAGATCATTTTTTACGACCCTATCGTTGAAGCTGTGTCCAAGAAACTCATCCAGGATGTAGTACCGGATACTTTCATCGAAGTCGACCATCTTACTTCGTTCGTTGCCTTGTGGTATCCCACTTTCGTATCTTTTCTCGCGGAACTTCGAAAAGTATGAGAGTGAGATGGACGATAGTAGAGAAAGAGATAGAGAATCGTGATGGAAAATGTGGTCAAAAATGTAGAATTTTTCAGAAGGATTTAGAGAGTTGATAAAAAAGAATAGAAAAATAAGAAGAAAATCATAGTAGAAAAATGTTAATAAAAATAGAGAGGAAAAGAGAGAAAGAGAGAGAGAGAGAGAGAGAGAGAGAGAGAGAGAGAATGATAGACTGAGGATACAAAAGGTAAGCTTGAAGAAATAAGGTCATCCCTGTGTATATACCTCGATGTTAAGAAAAGTTTTGATTGAAGTTCTCTCTCGAACGAAAAGTTAAGCACTGTCACTCACATCGTGGCAATCTATGGTAACAACGGCAAAGTGAACGTGGTTTTTTTCGTATGCATGTGTACGTAAAATAGAGAGAGAGAGAGAGAGAGAGAGAGAGAGAGAGAGAGAGAGAGAGAGAGAGAGAGAGAGAGAGAACGATCATCTCTTTCTTGTTTTAGTGAATTTACATTTTCCTGTGTTCTCAAAGCTTCGTATTAAGCGACGACCTGCTAAATACATAGTCGCAGTAACGAAGAGAATTGCGCGATAGAGAGACAGAGATAGATGGATAAATAACTTTTATCTATGCCGTATTGTTCTGACAAAGCCTTTTCTCTATCGAAAACAGCTTTTTCGCCCTAGTACTTTATACTTTTCGTTCTTCGAACACGAAAACATTAAATGATCTCGACACATTGTTAAAAACGTGCCAATGAGATTTAATATTTAATGGACGTAATTTAATAAAATTAAAATCATTTATTAGTGTAAATAATATATTTAAATCTAAATTTATTAATAAATTTATGAAAAAAAGAAAATCATACTCTTTTTTATTCATACGTACATATAATATAAAAAAAAAATTTTTAATATTCATTACGTGTAGATAGAATTAAATTTTTATTAATTTATATTAAACTTGCGACACACTTAGCATATGTATCTACACTTATCGTGACCATGTAACAATGAATTTTTATTTGAACGGTTATTGTTATGGTAACTTTAGTTTGTCTTCGAGGTTAACTATAGACATAGAAGGAAGGTATGTATACCTATGAGAGCGACGATAAACGCGCGATTAAATTTGTAAGATACGAGCCAACTACTAGGTGGTATTCACGTTTATTGATTTAAAGTAGCCAGTAATCGTACTACGTACTAATCGGCCAAGTTTATACTTCCCTTTTTTATCGTCGCTTAAATCGTTTCGATGTTTAATGAATAAAAAAAAAAAAAAAAAAAAAAAATAATGCGGAACTAAATAGAATCGATTCTTTATTGAAAATTTATAGGAAAATTTTATGAAATATGGAAATGTTATGTATCATCGAACTCTTTTGTTTTTTTTTCTTTTTTTTAATAATAATTCATAAAAAAAACATAATGAAAAGCATGGGATATAAATATTATTGAAACTTAGCTACGTTCATTCTCTCGAATTTCTCGTTGTTACTTCTTCATTACTCCAATGTAACATAAGGTGGTTATTATTAAATTAGTCTTCGTCATATTTTGTTGATAAAAGCATCGAGCCAATCTTCGCAAAGGTAGTGTGGTTATGTACCTTCGTTCAAGAAGTCAAGAAACTAGCTCGACGGAAAGCGTTGTGGCACTTGTGAAACTTTATCTCGCAAACAAAGCTTGTCGAGTAAATACATCTGAAGTTTTCAAGGTAAGCAGTAGAAATGTAGAAAGAAGTTTGGAAACATGAAACATACCAAGAATTGCACACGATAAACCACAATCTTTTATTTATTTTTCATTCTTTCGTTTTTACAATATTAAAAAAAAAAAACCTTATAGATCAAATTAGATTAATAACAAATATAACACGAGTTAGAATTAATGTAGTGTATGTGGATACTGTATATAAATATTCATATATATATATCCACATTATACATATATGAACACGTTCAGTCTGAATCCTTTTATCGATCGCATTCATATACATACATGCCAACGTAATCAACGCATACAATCTGGGTTATCGTGGTTCTTTTTCTTTGAAAAGGAAGAATTTTAAATAGGCATTTTAAATTCGTCTAGCTGTTCGATATTATCTCTCTCTTTCTCCACTTCATCCTCTTCAGCGTGGAAACGAAGAGAACCTCGAAATCTCAACGAATCGATTTCTCGAGAATCAGAGAGAAAACGACGAAGAAGTTTTCCGGACGCGTAAAATATCTCGAGTGACGTTGCATATTTATAACCGAAACGATTTAAATGCGAAGGAAAGGCGCGGCTAGAGACACAACTCGTCTTTTTCTTTTAACTGAAGAACCGTGACCACGATCCAGTTTAAGGGTTTCGTATTTCTTTAACGAGAATTATTTCAGAAACAGAAAAAAAAAGGAGTAAGATGGAAATGAAGTAGGTTAAACAAACAAAATGGGATTTTATTTTTTCGTTGAAAGAAAACATATTTTATGTTTCCGTCTGTTATACTTCACTTCACCATCCAAGCTGTTATTATTATTATTAATATTATTATTATTATTATTATTATTATTATTATTATTATTATTATTATGTATTATCATTATATAAATAATATCATTATCATCATCATCATTGTCATTATTATTGTAATTGTAAGAAGACTGCACCCTGTATAATACTATACAAAATGTATACTAACCGACCATAACTTGCTTCTAAGCCCTAAGTACTATTACTCCCATTTCCGCAACATAAACCAACAATTAATCAGAATCCTTCCCCCACTTCTCCGCTTTTCATTTTCCTGAACATTCGAGTTATCAAGAAAGATCTCTATATACACACACACACACACACACACACACACACACATATACACACAGTGAAATAAACAGAAGTTATTTTTTAACTATAGAATATTCTTTATAATTTTCTAGACAGAAATCTTCTTTCCCTTGGCGGAATATTTATTACGAGCAAAAAATTTTTAACGCGCGCTCGTTAAATATTTAAATATATCTCTAAATCCAAACGTTTCGATTCGAAATTAGTATATCCTCGTAAAATGGTACGCATGTGAAAGATGAAAGGAGATGTAAAATAAGTAAATCGTTTTTGGTTTCTAACGTTAATCATGTACGCAATTTATATTTCACAATTGTTTGTTCAAAGATAAAATGAAAGGGAAGAAAAGTTCGCGGAAGAGAAGATGAGAAGAACTGACAGTTTAAAGAACATAGAAACGGCAACAGCTGTAAAATTAGAGCGAGCCAACGGCCAAAAGCATTGGGCGATGGCACCCTTTCGTCCTTTTAAAGAACAATTTCCAGAAGCTCACGGTGTGTTACGTCGGTACGCGGAGATAGTAAATAGCATTAGCAAGTCAACTAGCGCTTTGCTCTTCGGCCACTTACTTTCTTGAGATTCGAGTTAATTTATACAAGTGGTACGCTGTAATGTAGTTACACAGTTACGGGAGGGTTACAGTTAGTTTTAGTTTCGAGCTTGACTGTCGTCTTTAGTCTCTCTCTCTCTCTCTCTCTCTCTCTCTCTCTCTCTCTCTCTGTCTATCTTTCTGTCTCTCTTTCTCTCTCTTCATCTTTGTCATCCTCCATTTGTCTCTTTCCGCCTCTTATTCTCTTCGCCTGTGGCTGCTACGAGGCGTCGAAATAAGGGGTTGAATAAGAAACAGGAAAGAGAAACGAGGGTGGGACGTTTATTGAGAGTCAAAGAGTCTTGGTAGAAAGTCAAGCCTAAGTCAATGTCCTAATACATCGTGAAAAAGCAAAAGAAAAGAGAGATGTTCTATTGTTATCGATTAAACGTGATAATATCACTTGGAAAAGCTTGGAGAGCCACGAGAGACATCGTCATTTCTCTGTCGTCTTGTCTCGTGTCTTTTCAAAGGAAAAAAAAAAAAAAAAAAAAGAAAAGAAAAGAGAAAGAGAAGAAAAAGTTGTTTAAAACAATAACAATCGGCGATAAGAGATTTACAAGAGTAATAATATTTCTCCTTTTCTTTTTCTCTTTGTATCTTTTGACGTTGTACGAGAGAAACGAGATTTAAAAGTAAAATTCGTAAAAATAGTCGAACGAACGACGGAATGCCGGTATTGTGTGAAAATGGAAGCTGCTGTATGAGATGGAAAGAATCAAAGAACATTTGTAACCTTTCGCAGGATGTCTGTAAATTCCCCGTTCGCTTCTACAAATTGCCTGTACCCCCGTGAGAGAGGTACATCCGTTATTGCCGCTATTTTCTGAGATTTTACGAGATGACAACGTAGAATCCCCGAACTCCTTTAGAAATTGTACTACGCGTTCTATGAAAAGCGAATTCATTGTCGCTGATATCTTTCCAATGCGTTATCCCCGCCTAAACATGAAGCGATAGCAAAAGTATATCATAATGTATATCCATTAATCCTATAGATTAATGTACGAATTTTATTTGTTATATGCAAAAATGATACAAGGAAATAGTTCTTTTTTTTTTTTTTTTTTTTTTTTTTTTTTTTTCTTTTAGGATACAACATTTAGATCATGCTATCGCATATTTTTTTAATTTTTCAGCTGGTTGGTCTAAATTCTTTTTTTCTCATTTTTTCTTTTCCTTTTTTTTCTTTTTTTTTTTTTTTTTTTTTTTTTGTTCTTTTTCCTGTATTACGTGAGGCAGATAAATATCGAAACAAGCCAACGATGGAGTTACAACACGATCAGACTAGCTGTTTCCTCGTTTTTCATCGTTGCCTTGCCAATATTATAACTAATGGCTGTTAGCAGAATAACGGAAAAAAATATATTCTTATCCGAAGTAGAAGTATCCTCTAGATACGCAATATGCTCGGCTAGCTGTCCTCGTTCGTCTTCATTCGGCCATTATCGCTCGTATTAACACTAAAAGTTGACATTTTATTTGCATCGTGTTTCAACGTTAGCGTTATGGACTTTATACAGTATAGTAAATCGTAGAACGAGCCGTGAGTAACATTTTTACTAACGTTAAAGCCCGTACCATCATCATCAACGCGTGTATGTTTCAAGCACGAAAACACATTCCACATTTATCATTTATTATCTTTTCTTTCTCAATAATTTTTCAAACTTCTTTTTTAATCTTGCATCTCGTTCATTTGAAATTTAAGTTTTTTTTTTTTTTTTATCCTTTTTCCATATTATTAAACAATTTTATACAAATCAATTTTTTATAATATCAATAATCAATGATAGAGAAGTGTATTATACATTTTTGCGACACATTTTAATTCGTTAAAAATTTGTGATCGGTGTCATCGCTTCAACTTGTCAACGACACCTGTGTAGAGAATGAAAGAGAGAAAGAGATAGACAGAAAGAGAGAGAGTGAAAGAGAGAGATAGAAAGAGAGAGGTAGAGAGAGAGAGAGAGAGAAAGAGAGAGAGAGAGAGAGAGCTTTACGTTTAAAAGCTTAATACTAGGCAGCCAAATATCGATCGTTCGTGTTAGTTCAACTAGCAAATTATGATTGATCACCGCTTTAATTGATACACGCACTTAAAGTTCCTGTCTTATCACCATCTTTCCCTCATGCTTTTCCTGAAGGTTTACTTTGAAAGGTAACTTGTGAAGGTACTTTATATGTACGTGCTTTTCGTAGGATTGTCGAATAATAAAAGAGCCGACAAAGTGAACATTTCATAGTTTCTGTTTCCTTCCTTCTCGAATAACAAAGACCTTAACGAAAAAGAAAAACGTAAGTGGTGTCGCAAACGTTCGTGTAAAAAAAAAACAGAGAGACGTATCGTTATTATCGTTGACAATCGAATCGTCGTAAGTTATGCCCATCTAAGGTACAAATGAGAAAAAGAGAAAAAAAAAAAAAAGAAAAAAAAAGAAAAAAGAATAAATTTTTTTTCGACCGTACGATATCTCGACACGCAACGAATTTATGAAGTAAAACGCAATTCCGCAATGAGCCAATCTCGATAACGACGATCGCCTACATTTATAAACGCCATTCTTTTACCCTGTGTTCCTGGACGATATTACTTTTAATCAATCCTCTATCGTATGAAGTATATACATTTTTTATAAATCAATTTTCTAGTTTAAAGATACTTTTAAATCTATAATATAAAGAATGACATATTTACATGTAATTGATTAAATGATCGATATAAAAATTATGACAAATAAAATCGATTTATGTAATAAATTTCAATGTCGATGTTTGTGTCTTTTAAAAAAAATTCTCTATCATAACATTGTTAGAGTGAACATATTTGTTCATCATTATCCATAAAATCACAAAATATATCATTCTCTTCATATACACATACGTATATATCAAATTGAGATGTAAATAATGTCTGAAAATATGTTTCAAATTTTGTCAAAATCTTTTTTATAACATTGAAAACCTCGTCGATCGTTATCATCCTTGGTAAGTTACATTAACTTCGGTCGGTAGTATGTTCTTAGGATGACTCACATAAGAACCTACATGTTCCAAGTGCCCCTGGCAATACTTCCAGCAATGTTCCGTCGTACAATAAGAGCGGCTTTCATTTCCTGAGTGAGAAAGATGGTGCTAAATGAGAGAGAAGGAAAAGGGAAGAGAGAGAGAGAAAGAGAGAGAGAGAGAGAGAGAGAGAGAGAAAGAGAGATGGTTGAAAAGCAACGCGGAAAATGGAAAAGAGAAGGAAGGAGGCAAAGTGAGAAAAGGGTGGAATGTAAAGAGGAAAGATGGTCGGTGAAGGAGACTGGAAGAGAAGAAAAAGGAAAAAATTGAGAAGAAGGAGGAGGAGGAGGAGGGAAGGAGGAGGAGGAGGAGGAGGAAGCGAGAACTGCTAGCCGGCAGTTACCGTGAAAAGTAATTGGAACCTCCTGATGAAGTTTACGCTTGTAACTATAAAGTTGAGTGGCTTCCTCGCTTATTATTAGCGATTGGATTAGCTCCGCGAAAGGGTCCAGTCTTCGTCTCTCGAGGCACCGAGAGACAGGAAAAGAAAATTAATTTCTTATTCGCGGCACGACGCGGCATCCTCCTCGCCATTCGGCGCTTTAATAACGACTCGGCCAGCCAACCAACCATCGTAAGAAGCTCGAAGAAGAAGAAGAAGAAGAAGAAGAAGAAAGAAAGCTCGCCAAGCGAACGAATTTTCTATGAGCCTGAGCTTAAATACTTCCATAGAAAGTATTCTTTTTGTTTTTTTCTATTTTATGCTTTCCCTTTTGTCGTCTTATTTTATTTTAATTCTCACTTTTAATATACGAACGAAGAAACGACCGAAAGCTGGAGAATGATTACTGCCTACAAAGTGAATATAATTATTCTTCTTGATTACTTCCTGACATTTTATAGAGAACTTAGGAACGGGCTTTCTAAGGGAATAAAATTCTTACCCGGCTATTTTTTTTCCTTTTTTCTTCCTTTTTTCTTTCTCTTTTTTTTTCTTTTTTTTTTTTTTTTTTTTTTTTTTTTTTTTTTTTTTTTTTTTTTTACCAGATACAAAACGTTACTTTGTTTTTCTTTTTAATTAATTTATTAATTCTTACAATGTTTTTTTTTTTTGTTATAATTAATTGTTATACTATCAAATTGAAATAGTTCTTTAATATTTAGAATAGTATCACGAGAAGATAATTTTTATTTTCTATTCATAACCGAGATTCTTAGATTAATGTTATCACAATGTAAATGATTTCATTGAATTAAAAAAGTTGTACGAGGAGAATATCGTTGAATTTTCTTAGACGTTGTCAGAAAGAATGAATTCTTAAGAAACAACTTACAATCCTTTTCATGATATTTTTGTTCGAAGATCTTAAAAAAGAAAAAAAAGAAAAAAAAAATAAAATAAAGTAGGAATAATCTCGATTATCAGAAGGATACCCGTTTCGCCTAAACATAGCCAGCAAGAAGGATCGAACTTTCATTTACGTAGTACTATTTATATATATAAAAAGGGGTCAGAAACGTGCACAAATACGAATACGAATATACACAAATGCACACGTCGAGCTTTTCCGAGCCTCAAGCTGTAGGTTGCCGTTGGATTCTAAGCCCCAAGGAAAGCAAAAGGATAAGACCAGGCGCAAACAGAGTGCACATTGTTTCTCGTTTCTATTGTGCACCATGGAACACCAGGCCTGTGGAACGATAGTAGTGGTATATGGTTCGGTAGTAGTAGCTTGCTATTTATTAATGTCTCCCACCTTCAACCTAAATACCTACGCGTTTGACCGAACTTTCGAGCAACGATCCTAAGTCGTGGCTTTTGTTTGAATCAAATACGAATGTACGTACATATATATATATATATATATATATATATATATATATATATATATACATACATACATACATACATATGTTGAATCCCTCTCGAGTATTGTGGAAGTAGATTGGCTTTTCCGTGAAAACATGATGATGAAGTATACAGGGTGTTAAAAATATTCACAACTCTATTATCGTCTTACCAGAGCCACGTATAATTAAAGAACATTTCATTTCATTTTACTGCTTTAGAATTAGTAAATATAAATATTTTAGTAAATAACACTTTAAATAACCTTCGAGACAACCCTGAGTAACAATATACAGGATAAATCTAAATTCAACCTATAAAGTACAAGGGGTTGCAGATGATAGCAAATTAAATTTAGAATAGAAAACTAATGGTCAGAAATTAATTATTCACGCAAGATAAAAAAATAAGTTAATCGTTTTTCTTTGAAAACTATTTATATTCTATCGTTTTATTTTAATTTAACTTGTTACACGATCATGATTATTTGATCAAAAAAAAAAAAAAATTGAGTTAATACTACAGTATTTCAAACAGTTTGAGTAAGTAACTATAAGTAGAATGCCTTAGCTTCTAACTGATTGTGAGTTGAGGTACTGTGCAAGTGCTTCGTTCTGTTAATAACAAGATACTGCATCCCAAGCCATTGCACTGTTTGGATAGGTCATTTGTAAACAGTGTTCCTTACGTTGTAAACTAAGTTAAGGTATATTGAGAGAACATGTGTTCTACGGAAAGTAATTTTATTATTAGATTCTTCTCTGGGCACTTTTGCAAGACTGTTGCTAAAAAACAATAAATTCTGGCATATAGTTTACTATTTCAAAATACTTTAAATGATAACTTAATATAATTTGTCGATTTATATTTAGATTCACCCTATATAACAGTTTCGAATTTAATCTATTAAATGTATTAATTCATTGATAGATTCGATCAATCCATTGATTAAACGATACGATTCGTCTCTTGTCGAATTCGCAATACGTTTTCTCTCTCTTTCTCTCTCTTTTTCCCTCTCTCTTTCTCCCTCTCTCTTTTTCTCTCTCTCTCTCTTTTTCTCTCTCTCTCTATCTTTCTTTTGTTCAATAGTAACAATTTCCTCGTTTGTTTATCATGCATGCATGAACGCGTTTATTCGAGAGTATATTACAATAAGTAAATTTTTCAACAGAAAAGAAATACACGTGCAAAGAAGAAAAATTCAGTTCATAGATGCACAAGTTTTATCGATCAAATCTTTTGGACCGAACGTACGGCCTTTATATGTTTCTCTCTTTTTTTCTTTTTTCTTGCCGTTAAGGGTCGTTACATGGCGGAACAGACCACCGTTATACTTGTTAAAAAGTTTCTCTAAAAGAAAAAAAGAAAAATCCGGTAACGTCAATTTTTCACTGAACAGGGGTGGTCCGACGATTGATAATAGAAAATCCGAGAAGTTAAATTTAAATTTAGCAAAGTTTTACTTATGTTACGCAGAGCAAGATACCAGGGTCTTAAAAAAAGAAAGAAAATGAAGATTGAAAGCTTGTTAACGATGTTTCATTACGTTTCAAATCTTTTTAACGATTTCTTCGATGAAACCATGAAATATAAATTATTCGAAAATAACATGTAGCCAGAAGGATCCTTCAGAAAATGAATTTTATCCGTACGATTTTAACGAAGCTCGAAAAGTAATTACATCAGGATCAATACTTGTTCAATTTTATGTCAATCTAATACATGTAATATAATATAATCTCATACATGTAATATAAAATATATAATGACAATTTCTATTAAAATTAATTATCAATTAAGTTAAAGATCAACATTCATGTATTTTCAAGCATTTTATCATCCATTATTCTTCAGAGAGTTATGTTTATGTATAACGTGAGATCGTTAAACCGGAGCGAAATGAGCAGTGGGATTCCAGTAAGTAGAATGAATATTTCGAGGATAGTGGAAAAGAGAAAGGAAGATTGCAGTGGTCATCGTGGAATGCAACTATTCTCTCTCTCTCTCTCTCTCTCTCTTTCTCTCTCTCTCTCTCTGAAAACTTGAGAACTATTCATTATTTTGCATCCTGGCAAACGTGCTAGTGGAGAGCTGTGGGGGTAAGCGGATAGGAAGAGAAAGAGAGAGAGAGAGAGAGAGAAAGAGAGAGAATTGGGAGATACGCAAAGAGATGAGAAAGAGGCAACGGAGGTTTGGTGAATTAGGGAAAACGAGTCCGATTACCATCCTCCAATTTACTCTTTCCACTAGATCCAGGTTTGTCCTAGGGGCCGCGTTTCTATATATGGAAATGGTCACCTTCGTGAGAGTTCCCTAGCGCGATATACGTTCGCATTCTACGCGGTAATTGGAAGCTTAGTGAGATCCAATGTGTGTCGCTTTACTAGAAGAGCAAGTCTCCGCGAGCGTAATAATTTAAGCCGAAGTACCGTAGGACAAATAGGAAAATGGCGAGGTGACGTGAGAGGAACAGTCCGGTTTATCCGCTTACGTCAAATCCGACTTCTCATCGATTTTACAGTGGACTCGGTTCAACAAAAACTTTTAGCATTTGTTCAGAAAGAAAAATAAATAATGTATTTTATCATAATTATAATACCTGTAAATACAAAAACGAAAATAGGATGAAGAATCAGAGAAAGAGAGAGAAAGAGAGAGAGAGAAGGAGGTAGAGAAAATCATTTTTATCGTAGTTAAAGATTAAAAATACAAAAAAGAACTTTAAAAGATACAAAAAAGAATTTTAAAGATTAAAGATACAAAAAAAGAGAGAAAAAAATAATCCATTAAGTGGACAAATTATCAATCACAAATTGTTCAATTAATACGTCTTTTTTAAGATAAAATTACTTGCCATATAATAATTTGAATAAGGAAAATTGATACTGTCTCACTGACAAACCAAAAACTAACTTTTATAATAATGTGTGACGATAATAAGCTCGTAATTATAGCTACACGGATTTCTCGTTAATTTTTAATATTATTTACGAGGGAGAAACAAATATCCGTATAGAAGAAATATTACGAGTTAATCAAACATTACGATATTAGATCGTGAAGCTTGTAATTAAAAATAACAAAGTTTGAAACATTAATAGTTATCTATATGATATATCGATTGAAAAGTATGAACGGGCATGTAACTTTATCCTGAAATACGTCGACGTTAAACCACCTACATCGTTGTCGATATTGTGTCCTAACGCACGAAACGGTCTTATCGTTAGGAACATTCACGATTCACTATTATCAAACCTTTGACCGGATTAAAGTAGCATGTGTGATATATATATATCGATCCTATTTCTAGTGGGTCAACCTTTGAAAAGGGCCAAGAGATCGTTTCGTGTGCCTTTTTTATCTTTTTGACCGTTCCTCTCTGTTTCTCTTTCTTTCTTTCCCTCTCTCTCTCTCTCTCTTTTTATTCCTTACATCTCCATTTTTATCCCTCTCAAATCCCTTCTTCTTTTCCTTCTTTTTTCGACGTAACAAGAAAAGAATCCAACATTTTTTTCGTCCCAATAAAATCGCTCCACTTTCTTTTCCCTTCTATTTCTTTTTCCTTCAAGTTCTATACATAGTTCAGTAGTCTCTATATAGTACCTACCTGCACTTTGTCTTTCGTCCTCCGAAAAGGCCCCGATCGTCATTTTGACCAACAAGGGAGCTCTACTCGATTCTCTTAATCTTGAATGTATTTCGAATGTTTTATTTAAGGGCAAAGGAAAAAAAGCTTTGGTCTTTCGAGAATACAAAAGGCAGGTATATATATATATATATATATATATATATATATATATATATATATAGAAAGAGAAACAAAAAAGTGAGTGAAATAAAGACGAAGAGGGAGATATAAAATGAAAGAATGAGAGCACGATTTTCGAGGGTGTGCGATAGGAAGAATAAACACCGGTGTTAGATCAATCCGTAGATGTTTTATTTAAGGAACGTAGAAAACGGAGGTCGATTCATTCGCCATGTTATATTCGATAGTTACTCCATATTTCGGCGTTTTTTTATAGAATGTGATAGGCATAAACTCGAATAAACGTTTCTTCTTTATAATATTACTTTTAGAAATAAGAATTATTTATAATTAAAATTAAATAATGGCAATATAATGAAATTAAAGAAAAGTGATTGAGTTAAAAGAAATAATCTATATAACTTTATTAGAATAAAATATAAATTTTCTTTTTCTACTTGACATTTAAGGGTTAAACAGCTTATAAGGTCTGCCTTTTACAGTATTATTACTTAAGGAGTCATCAATCTCTTGGAATCTCTAATAGCAGTGTTCTTAAAATAGATGTAGGATAGAGAAAGAGAGAGAGAGAGAGAGAGAGAGAGAGAGAGAGATGGAGAGAAAAAGAGAAGGAGAGGTTGTGAAGGAGCATGGCATATAAGCACTCGTGACATCAATTAATGCATTAATACTTCCCAGAGGAGAAGCACGAGAGAAAGTTGGATAGATAGATAGACAGATAGATCGTTTTAATTTAAAGAGCTAAGAGAGAGAGAGAGAGAGAGAGAGAAAGAGACATATATAAAAGCTCGATTCGCACGAAGCACCGTTGACCTCCCGAAGTGAAGAGGACAACGTCGATCTCTCTCACGATTAGTCAAAGTCCTCTCCTTCTAACAACCGGCAACTTCTCCTACGTCATTAACCCCTTGGCCCGAGTAGTCGTCAGGCCGCGCGCGACGCGTCAAGCGAGTTTCCAAGCGACCCTCGCGTTCGCACTCTCCAACCAATGATATCAGATCTCTCGGGAAATTTCTATTAAACTCGGTTCTCCGCATCGAGTCGATCGTTAGAACGTGCGACCACTGCTTATCTCGTACCACGGATCACGAGGTTCAGAAGATATCGCGCTTGGATTCACTCGGACTTTCAATGAATTCTAGTTTGGGCATCGTACTCCAACTAAATAATAGAATTTCTAGTTGAAAGCTCTTAACGTTAAGTAGATATTACTAAATGAACAATGAATATTTACTAAACATGTCTCGAGAACAAAAGTTTTATATTGCGCGCTCTCACTTAGATAAGTAGAACATGCATAGAAGATATCCATGCATTTAATTGCAGTGTTATTCATCATTTATATTTTTTGAAATTTCTCGATTTGTAAATATTATAGATGAGAAATAAACATTTGACGTTCTTAAAAATAAAAAAAGAAAAAAAAAGACACAAATTCAAAAGGACAAAAATTGAGTACATTTTTTCTTAAATGAAAATCGTACATATATTCGCTTCAATTTGGGCTGAACGTGTCAAGCTTCTATTTTATTGCGTCAAATTAAAGGTCGAGGTAGGATGTGCGTGCGACGATAGAAATTTATCCAGCTTATCCTCGACGGGATGGATAAAACATGGCTCGCATCGTGAGGCTACCGAGCTGGACTCATAAAGCGAAGATAAGATCTTATTATGAACGTTTCGTCGTGCCGTTTTCGGTTTTTATCCGTCGATTATTTTCATTTAAGAACACCAACTCTCCTTGCTGTCGCTTTTACCGTCTCCTGTCGTGAGTACCTACCCATCAATTAGAAAGCTATGCGAGAAGCTTGTAATTAAATCAACCTTTCTTTCTGACTAACGTATTATTAAATAATTAAAATGTAACATCAAATTCTTATTATCGAACATAATATATGCTATCGATTAAATATATCTTATACATGAGAGAGAGAGAGAGAGAGAGAGAGAGAGAGAGAGAGAGAGAGAGAGAGAGAGAGAGAGAATAATTAATCTTCTAAAAGAAATTTTATTTCCTTTGGAAATAATACGATTTAATTCGTTAATACGTTGCAACAAGCAATATTTTTCTTTTTTTTTTTTTTTTCTTTTATTTTTTACAGATTAATAATATACGTTCGTTATTTACGTACTCCGCGAACGTGACTTTTTTTTTATTTTGCCATACAATATTAAATACTTTTCCTTCGATAGTCCGAAAAACAAATCAATACGACTGGGAGATTCGTACAAATGGTGTACGGTGGTTGGAAGGTTCTCGATCGATGTCACGAAGCGAAATACCGGAAATAGATCTTATTTCTCTTCCACGAGAAACCGTAAGAGAGGGCGAGGGAGCTTCGTTTTAACCGGAAATGTCGAGAATTTTGTGAAAATATCCGGTGGTTTCAAAGGAGAAGTCAAGCGAGTAAGACGACTGGTCTGCAGGAAGTTTGACCGGCGTGCGATCGCACGAGAAATAGAACGTAGAATTACGGATAACGCGAAGTCGCTCGTAAAAGCGATGCTAGCTGGACGTAACTTCGACAGTAAAAGCAGAAAGCATGAAATCAGATTCGAATGAACGGGAGCTTAAGAATTCGTGAGTTTGAATAATAAAATAAAATCGACGTAAAATAAAAGATTGGATTAGCATTAATCGGACTGAGAACGTGTATTCATTTTTCACGATTTCATTCATTTTATATTATTATAAAAATGTATATTCAAACGATAGGACAAAAATCAATTCGAACGATAAATAATATTACAGTTTTATTAGATCGCAAGTATTAATCAAGTAAGTTCATTTTTGTTCTTTTTTTCTTTTTTTTTATTTGTTTTTGTTTTCTTCCTTCTTTTATACACACTTAAACAATCAATTTTTGTATAATCGATTTGTAAATTGCATTGAAATAGCATCCACGTATACATGATACGTATAGTATCTTTAACGAATTATTTGCAATAAGCCTTCGTGTATCGCTCTAAATATAAATTTAAATATGCGTATAAGTGAAATTATATAACTGATTTAATAATCTTTTCTCTCATTTCTTCCGTAAATCTGTAATATGCGATAACACCTCTTTACGTCCCATACTGCCACTCTCTACATTTCGATCGAAATAAATTTTTATTACAAAATTAAAGTGAAATTAAAACGTATCGATGCTGAAACCAAAATTTATATCCGATATATTTAAATTGGATTACTGGAAAACTGGTCGCATGAAAATTTCTAGTCTATTTTATTCGTTCGAATGGATGGATTTAAACGTATACATCCATTCGAAATATATATATATATATATATATATATATATATATGTGATAGGTTTATTTGTATTTTTTTACGATTTACTCTTAACAACGAATTCTCTCATTTTCCAAAGACATTAGAAAAGTGTCTCGAACCCGTTTATCATTTCACATAGAATCCACGAGGACTATTCGCTCGATGCTAATTCTACGGGTCTCCTGGAAAGTGACAATTACTTTTAACGGACATGGACGAGTTAGAGCTAGCTAGCTCGTTTCTCTTATGAGAAAAAAAGAAAGAGAGAAAGAGAGAGAGAGAGAGAGAGAAAGAGAGAGAAGATAGATTATCGTCGTCTACGAGATATTTTACGAGAGCTTGTGAACGCGAAGAAGTTAAGGAGAAAAGGAAGCGAGAGAATCTGTTGGTAAAAGGGGAAGAGTTGGTTAACAAAAGGTCTTCGTAGAAAGTATTCTTAGCATTACAGGTCCTCTGACAAAGGTTACGATAAGATGATGAAGAGAGAAGTCTTGGAAATGTCAGTAGTAGTTAAGAAAAGTTCCACTTTAAAGCATGGCGGGTGGTAAACATCGAATCGACTGGCAAAACACGTTGGTGTTGTTCCTTGTATTTCGTGGTGAGTGAACTTCGATAAAAGGGAGAAAAGAAAAATCAAGGTGGCTGGTAATGTTATTCCCAACAGACGAAAAGAATCGTAGGGGAGAAAAAGAGATAAAGAAAACTAAATTTATTTATCCGGGCTAACAAAAGTCTAAAGCTTTTAAAGGAGAAAATGAAAAATTTTAATGCTAAATCTCATTTTAAATGACGTATATTACTTTTTTTTATCAATTTTAAATCGATATAAAAAGTTTATTTTCTTACTTTAAATGAAATGTTAAAATTTTATACGATCAATATATCAAGTTAAAATGACAATAGATAGAAAAATTAATAAACTAGGGTAAAGATAAAAGAGAAAAAAAACTTGTTGTAGTACGAGAAGGGACACGTTTAAGGACTGAGAAGGAGTAGTTAGAGTAGAGTCAAGCACGTCGAGGTTAAAAAAGAAAAAAGAAAGAGAAGGAAGAGAGTACGGGCGATCGCAAAAGTTTTCGTTCGATGCCAATGACATTTTCTTCTCACTTGGATAACTTCGTTCGAACGTTCTTCGATAACTCCTTCCTCTTGGCTTTCCCATCTTCCTAAGCGAGATCTGTTTTAAGAAAATGCACCTGCAACGTAATTTTGTATCTTCCAAACGGGGTAGAGGTGTTAACTATATCGAATAGAAGCTCGAGTCCCTAATCCGTATCAATGGATATCAGGAAAACACGATATCCTTGAAAAGCAATCCAATTTCGTCGATTTTTCTTCTATTCCTTTTTTTTTTTTTTCTTTCTTCATATCATCGTAATATCATTGAAAGTTTTTAAAATTTACCAGGATTATCATACTGATAAGACAACGTAACATTCGACGAAGATAAGAAACGAGCAGGTATCTACTATAAAAAGATAAAACCTTATCATTTTTCATTCCATCGAATAACTCTTATTCTCTTCACCATAAGAATACGATCCTAAGAGATCAGACGACGGTTGATGGGACACTTTGAAACTTGGAGCGTCAAGGTCCCGATCCATCGATCACTTTAATACGACAAAAATGGTGAGTTTTATTCTACGTGTCATGCGAATACGCGACAAGGGTAGAATAGTTCTGATAATTAATGAGGCGTGTCAAGATGACGTCTATATTTCTATGTAACGAGTATACGTATACGTATGCTTATGTAGATATGTGTAGACGTGTAGACGTAACTATATATAACACGCGTCCAGTTAATATCATACGGGTAATATCATAAATTTCGCTCGAGGGTAATATCATAAATTTCTATCAAATGCTCTTGTTTCGTTTCACGTTTGATCTACACATTATTTGCATGTGTATTATTTGTCCTACAATCAAAATATATGACAGGCAGAGCGACCAATCTCGATTTTCTTTCCCCGATTAAATTTAAACAGATGATAATATCGATCGTCCAAAAACGCGAATGTATTTTCAGGCCTGATTTAATTGCATCTATTACAAATTCTATTTAACGAAGGGAATGCATGCTGGTACCAATCTCCCTTCTTCTTTCTCTCTCTCTCTCCCTCTCTCTCTCTCTCTCTCTCTCTGTCTCTCTTTTCCTCTGTCTCTGTCTCTTCGTCTCTATTTCTCTTTCGAGCGGAGGACGATTTATTTAGAACGATTTTCGTGTCCGGCCAGACCTCCGGTATCATTATTCTTACGTACTGAATCGTGCCTTTGGGATTTCGTCTGGATAATTCATACGGTCGTCGTCGGTCGTCTCTAAGTAAATGAGAAATGTGAATGGCTCACCGAGAGACAGAAAGAGAAAGAGAACGAAAGTCCTGCATGCTCTTCAATGTTAGATGCTCCACCGACTGCTGTAAATCATAATGTGCGTAGATTAAGAAAGACTTCGTGTACGGTGTACGACGTTCGTTTGGGGAACATAACTAAAAGTTCCAAAGTCGGTAGAATAAAAAGAGAGAGAAAAAAAAAAATATATATATATATATATATATATATATATATATAGAGAGAGAGAGAGAGAGAGAGGAAAATAAACGAAAGAGAATTTTCGCTTGAATTTTCTCATATCTTTTAAATAAAATATTTCTATACCCTTAGCGAGATTAATGACTTCCTACTCGAGCACGAACGAAATATGCAATATCGTGAGTATTAATTGGAAAAATCTATTAATATACATATATCCTGATTGAAGATTGGTGATACGTTAATGCTATATCGAAATGAATCATGGGGATTAATTATTAAATAAAATTTTAATAAGGGAAATTTAGAAATTGTAACGGCAAAAGAAACATTAACGTTTTAATATGTCAATTTAAATAAATTTGAACTACTTTCTATTTCACGACAAGTTTAAACAGTTAAATAAAAGTTTTCAAGCTTTTTGATTTATGATAATTTTTGTGAATTACAATTATTAAATTAAATGAAATTCACGTTATACTATTCACGGGAGTCGCACATCAAAAGGAATAACATCGGGACGGGAGATAATTAGGTACAAACGCGTTTAAACGTTTGTACGAATTAATACAGCTAGAGAGAAAAAGAGAGAGACAGAGAGAGGAAGAGACAGAGAGAGGAAGAGACAGAGAGAGAGAGAGAAAGAGAGAGAGAGAGAGAGAGAGAGAGAGAGATGAAGGAAAAGCTGGATCCAGTTTAAACGTGAATCCTACTCGCGTTCGATTATTCAAACAACAATTAAGCGTGTAATATTGGCCTGTTGTAATTTTCGACGTATCGATCGACGCATCGAACGACTCCTCGCTTTATCCTCAAAACTTTATCCACGTTAATATCATTTGATAGAAATCAGAATGATTCTGAAATCTGTTTAATCATTTTCGGAAATATCTTGACATATATAAGAATTATAAAGAATCGGAAAAAAAATCGAATAAACGTAAGACAAAATCCATTCTTTTAAAGTATTAACATTCTATTCTAATTCCTTTCTACAAAGGAATATGTGGTAATTGTAAAATTAACCGTTCAGTTGCATCGTAATAGATTTGCCATTCAAGCGTGAAGTCTCCAAGTTCCGGATTAATTACATCCTCCATTACAGTTCAAACGTACCTAAGTGGTGGAAATGCAGTAGCAAATTGATGCTCTTTAAGCAAACAAATACGATCTTGTGTACTGCTTTTGATCGCCATAAGATACAATTGTCTTTGTTCTGTCGACCACGTGAACTCTCTCAATAACGATTGTCATCAACATTTAAGAATTTAATATAACGTAAACGTAAGTAAAACAATATAATATTACTAATTGCAATCTCTAATTATACTATTATTATTTATTAACGTATAATACAACTATTTTGAAATAATATAAAATGTTCGAATTAATTTTATTCTCACGGTATATATCATCGCAGTATAATTAAAAAGTACACACATACAGTGTTACTTGTATCAACTAGTTTAAAAAAACATTTTGATTGTGATTAGCTGAAAAAGTTTAAATAGTATTATCTTCGTAATTTCACTCGAATCAACACGTCTTTCGCTTGGTCGACGACGAAAACTGTCAGAAGAATCGTCGAGTTTTTTCTCGGGTTCGTTTGACAGGTGTAACGAACCTTCAAGCTAGGCTACATCAATCTTTTTTATACGAGCTAAAATGAGTAAACGCAAGGCCGCGTTCTTTCATTCTGAGACTTTTCATCTCTCTCTCTCTCTCTCTCTCTCTCTCTCTCTCTCTCTCTCTCTCTCTCTCTTTTCCTCTGTCTCATTCACTCACTCTATCTTCCAGTAAGTCTCTAACGAAGTTATTTCTTTTTTTCTTCCTTCTTCTAGATTAATCAAAAGACCCGTTGGGCGTCGTGTTTTACATAACGGCTGGCTCTAAAAGTCGGAAGTGGAACGCGCACTAGCACGAAAAGCACTGAGAGGAAGAGTGGACCTGGCGTTAAGCAATGAAAGGGTTTGAGAGGGACGGTCGGTCGTTTAGAGATACTGATGCCCTCGGACAGGCCGCTAAAAGCAGAGCTCGCACCATCTCGTTGACTGCACTCGGTCTACGTCTAAAACAGAAAAATACACCGGATGGAGAAAAAACAAGGCGGGCAATACTATTCTTTTTCTCTTTATACGAAAACGAGAACGGTAGGGTAAAGTAACAGAGAGAAAGAAAGAGACAGATATAGTAAAGAAGAAAGGAGATATAGATAAAGAGAGAAAAAGAGAGAAAAAGGAAAAGACATAGAGATAAGAGAAAAAGAGAAAAACTAAAGAAAGATAGATAGATAGATAGATAGAAAGAGAGAGAGAGAGAGAGAGAGAGAGAGAGAGAGAGAGAAAGAAGTGAAGAGAAAGACGAAGAAGGAGAAAACTCAGAACGTGGAATACAAATGGACAATAAACCGTCCTCGCCCAGCGTCTACCGACGGTGTATCACCGGTGACACCGGTAGTTTTAGTTTATGCCGCATGTATAAGCGGCATTTCCCGTCAGGAGTCCAGGGTCTAACTCGATTCTCGTTTCAAGGATTCTCTCGGCTACCTCTACTCACTCTCTTTCTGTCCCTTTTCATACTCTTCACCGAGTTTCCATAGGAGGAACATTCTTCCTTACTCTTTTCCTTCCCCTTCTGCCTCATCTTTCCTCTTATTTGCTCTCTTTTCCATTATATTACTCTTCTTTCTTTTTGTTTTTCATCTTTGCAAGCTTGCCTCCTATCCATTCTTTCTCTTTTTTCGTTTGCTGAAAACTCTTTTATGATTTTTCCTCGAACGAGCATGGTCGATGATTTTTTTAAACAGCTACATAAGTTGGGAAATATACGATCGGTTTGAATGATTTTTATTGATTACAAAAATACTTTCGAATTTTCGACGGGAATTTTTTGTTTCTTTTTTTGTTTTTTTTTTTTTTTTTTTTTTTAATTAACTATAATGCGAACGCGACAATGAACGCACGCGAATATATTTTCTTTCTAAACTGATGTAGATCTCATCGGAATGATTTAATGTTTCTTCTTAATTGAAGCAGTTGAAGCAATTTTTACTCCGGTTTCGCCTGTTTGCTTACCACCAGCGAGATACTTCGAGCTGATTTAAAGAGTCGTGCTTGGAAGCGGCAAATATTTCGCGGTAACCGTGCTCTTCCTGATAAACATCTTAATTGGTGAGAAACATTATTGTTAGTAAAATAAGTGGAGTGTCATAAAGAAGGAAGAGTAAGGAAATAGAAAGAGAGAGAGAGAGAGAGAGAGAGAGAAACAAAAGAAAAAGAAGAAATCAAAAAAGAACGAAAAAGATGCATAATAGAAGGATGAACGAAAATCTTAGAAGTGTTGTTTTATTGTTCATGTTATAAGAAATTGATAAAGATTTAATACCCTTTTGACATTTTAAATTGAGAAATATTTCTGAATGAACACGTGTACGCACATGACAATTACGAAACAAAAGATCTAATTCAAAAATCTTTCGCCATACGACGATGTTATTTAAATTGAAATAATTTAATTTAAACGACACGGACATGCAATTTTTATCAACTAAATGATTCAATTCAAGTTCATGTTCAAATTCGTACAGTTAAATATTGTATGAATTGATAAGAATAAGTGATTGGAAAGGAAAAAAAAGAGAAAGAGAGATAGAGATGAGAAGACAGAGAAAAAGATAGAGGGGACATCATAGGGGAAAGATAGAATGGAGGTAGGGGTGAAAATGATGAAGTATAACGACCGTCCGTAATTCAGTCGTGCACGCGAGTAGGAATGCATTGTTTAGGGTCCATGTACACGCATACTGAAAATACATATACAACGTTGATACGTAGTCTATATGTCCATGCTTAGTAGTGAGCAATGGAGCGCGATTTTGTGGTTAATCTCACAAGATCCTTGGATCCAGGCGTGAGGGAGGTAACATAAGCTACAAGCTCACCTAACAGCTCTACATCCAACCATCCAACTCTCAAAAGATATAAACTTTTATCCATATGAAATTAACGCATATTCGATATTCTCTATCTTTATTTTATTTTTAACAATATAGTTATTTGTTAAGAACGATATATCAACAAGTTTTTAATAAAATGTAACATATATAGATAAATTTGGAGTAGTTTAATTAGTATTAGTTTCGAAGGTATAACAGTTTATACCATTTAATTTAGTACATATGTATTTTATATTATACGTCCGCACATAACTTAAGAGAAAAAGTATAATGCGAGAGAGGATACGAGGAACGACTATGCGTCTTTTCTTGTGTCGCTGTAAACGTGTGAGAAATATATATATATATACATATATATATGTATACATACATGTATATATATAAAGATACACATGTATACGTATATAGCTATACATATGTAGGTTCTTCTGTATGCAAATATTTAATTAAAGCAGTCGGAGACGGCGGCACATGCTGCTTCTCTCTCTCTCTCTCTCTCTCTCTCTCTCTCTCTCTCTCTCTCTCTCTCTCTCTCTCTCTCTCTATCACTCTCCCCTTTTCTCTTATGCGTTCGTGCGTGTATGCTCGTTGATACGTGAGAGCAGAAGAAGAGAGTGAGTATAGCATTGCTAGTGGAAGAGCTAGCGAATGGGAAGGAAAGGGTCTTCGGCATGGCACTGTAAATATATGATTATGCATGAGCCTCGGTACTGTTGAGTGCACTTTCATAGAGACTATACTAGGACTGTCTCTATGCACCGTCTATCCTCCTTTATCTTCTCCTTTTACTATATCGAACGATGAATTATAACATTTTATCAAGACGCGTATTGCGATACTCCCGAGATGTTTGCATCTGCGCACACTACTCTCATATGAAATGAGAACGTGCTATTACTTAGAAACATTGAAATGTTACTTACTTGCTTTTGTTAGCGATGAAAGTAATCGCGTTTGAACCTGGCTTTTCGGAAAATTTGCATTCCCGAGGCTATTCGATATGGCTCTTTGCGAATGAGAAAGAGGATATCCTATAAAAGACATGAGAGAGAGAGAGAGAGAGAGAGAGAGAGAAAGAAGGAGATAAGTTCGGTTCAATTTGGGGAACGAGTCGAGGCTGCTCGACGGTCGCTGTTGGGTCATTTTATATGCATTTTAATTAATTCTACGCTCGAAAGCAGTGAGTAACAACATTGCGGCGGGCCGACCCGCTTTACGACCCCCTGCGTATCGTCCTGCCTTTATTTCTTCTCCCTCTCTTCGTTATGTAGTTGTATATCCTACTCCGCCTCTGCTGTCTTTCTCTCTCTCTCTCTCTCTCTCTCTCTTTCTCTCTGTTTGCTTTGTCTCTTTCTGTCTCTGTCTCTCTTTCTCTCTCTCTCTCTCTCTCTTTCTCTCTTTCTCTCTCTCTCTTTCTCTCTCTCTCTCTCTCTCTCTCTCTAGCTCTCTCTGTCTCTCTGTCTCTCTCTTCCTCTCTTTCCCCCTTTCCACAACTTCTTCTACCTTACGTGTAACTATACGGTCGGTTATTTGCAGGATACATCTGTTTCTCCATCCTCGTCTACTCCGCTAGTCTGATTTATGGCTCTTGCTTTTAACTACGATTCGCAGGATGGTGCTTGAATCGTTCTATCATTCGTCGTGCGAGAGAATGATAGAACGAAGAGAATTAACCCTTATTCGAAGGAACAATATCGATCCTAATAGATACTGATAAATAAAATGAGTAATCAGGAGTTAAATGTTCTCGAGTTGATAATCGGTTATTATAATTATACGATGGTAATGTGTCTTAATATGTCTTCAGTATCAAGCTTCCAACGCGTAAATAGTAATCTGTCACTGCAATGTTGCTAATTAATTGTATGATCACATGTACCATCTCTCTCTCTCTCTCTCTCTCTCTCTCTCTCTCTCTCTCTTTCTTTCACTGGTTGAAATGCCAAGATGTAACACCTTTAACTACGTCAGTTTGATGAATAGTCCGAAGAGTGACTCGTCGCCATTCTAACTCGCATCGTCAGGCTTCGCTAGCAAGAAGGAGCTAATAGCACGTTTCGTTGAATATTCAAATCGTCGACGCGGCGCGTACCTACCACTTCATAATTGTCTCATCGTTGCTGTGTATCTCGACGAACCAATGCTCGATGAAGATATGAAGATAATATAGATGTACGCACATACATACGTACAAACTTATGCATGCTAAATGCAAACAACGCTTCGCTCTTTACTATTTTCGTCGGGGCGAACGTTTTTGTAATGAAAAAAAAAAAAAAAAAAAAAAAATTCTATTTTATCGTACAGCGAATTTTATCGATCGTTCTTCTCTCTTGTTAAAGTAGGATGTTATTATTGTGGAACGTTGAAAAAAAGAAAAAAAAGAGAAAAAGAAAAAAAAAGGAAAATGGAAAAAGGAAAAAATAGTACTGAATAAGTGAACGGAGAATAACGAAGGGCGATATCAAAGGTTGACAATAATCGAAAGCTGGAAGAAACGGAAAATCTTTACCTTACGAGCTATATCTGCATCGTTTGTCTCCCTAGAAACTTTCACATTGCGGAAATTGCTCTGTGCTTACCTATTTTTCTCATCCTTTCCTTTTGAAACTTTCTCTCTCCTTCCATCTCTCATTCCCTTCTCATTATTGTCCCTTTATCCATGTTCCACCCCTTTCCTATTTTTCTCTCTTAGATACCTCATATCCTTTTTCAAAATTGCAACGTTTTGTCCAGATAGATAATTTCACGTCAATAAAATTTCTTTTAAGAATTATTAAAAATATTATTATTATATGCTTCTTTTTTTTTTTTTTTTTTTTTTTCATTTACTTACAAAGTAATAAAAAGAAACTATTTAATATTCATCTGTTTAAAATTTTCAAGGAATCTTTCTCTTTAATGCTTTTAACTATAAGTTTCTATTCCCAATACGACTCTTCGATTATCGGTAGATTCATGTGAGTTCGATAATACCGACAAATTGTTCGACGCATAAATTCATGTAATACGAGTGTACCGGTTACATTGTCGGTGTTTCAAGAAACTCCAATACGGATTACGTAGTTCGTACGACTTATCGTAGTTCTCCATGTTGTTCCAGTGGTTAGTAGTATGAGACTGGTTTGGAAGGGCGAAGGGCGAGAGGGCAAGGGGTTATCGGCAACGTTATTCGGAAGGGACGAGCCATGCGATTAAATATAAAGTTGCTCCGCGAATTGTTCATCGCGGCATATTTATAGACGGTGATGTTGCGAATTCGTGACGTTTTAGAACTTGAGATACCACCAGGCAATGTTTCCGTTTAATGCTCCATAAGATATGAATGATTTTTCTTTTTTTCATTTTTTTTTCTTTTTTTTTTTTCTTTTATTTATGACTAAGATCTATTAATCTTATCTGTATTTATATACTATTATATATATATATATATATATATATATATATATATATATATTTTTTTTTTTTTTTAATACTAGATGAATTTTCATGAATTATCTATTTATCTACTCTATTTATATGTCGAATTATTACGAAATTTTTAATTCGATGTTATTGATTGCGGTCAAGATAGCAAAGAATTTCAAGGAAAGAATTTTCGAAATTGAAATCAATGAAAAAACTGTAAATCTGGGGCTGTTGAACGTTCTACGTAAAAGAAAGAAGAAGAATAAATTATAGAAAAGTCGAGATCTCTGTGGTTTGGAACTGAGAAAACGGAGAAAGAGTTCAAGTGGAAACCTGTCAATTGCCTCTCTTCGTCTCTCTTTATATCTTTCTCGACTTGCGTATATTGCGAATTTGATTCTTGGTTTCATATAACTCGCTATAGAAAATTTCTCCTTCTCTCTATCTCTCTCTCGCTCTCTCTCTCTCTCTCTCTCTCTCTCTTTCTCTCTCTCTCTATCTCTCTCTCTCTCTCTCTCTGTCTCTCTCTCTCTCACTCTCTATCTCTCTTTTTCTTGTTCATTGATATCGACAGATTTCTTCCAGCATGCTTGAATCTTTTTCGAAGCAAGAGAGAGCTTTTCAGAGTGGAACGAGTAATGTAAGTTTACAAGACTACTTCTATAACTACTTGCTAAGTAAGGAGGCTGAATAATTAGCAAAAGTTTAAAAAGTTTCTTTCTGATATAGTTTAAAGCATTTTATAAAGAAAGAAAGAAAGAAAGAAAGAAAGAAAGAAAGAGAGAAAAAGAAAGAGGCGTTGGAAAGATAAGAGTTACAATTTTTATATAATTAATCAGACACTTCAATTTTGACGAATAGTTTAGGAAGCCTTCATTAATTATTCACGATCTAGATATAAAAATTATATACATATATATATATTTGTGCAGTATATTTCTAGATTATTTTCGACCCATGCTTTTTATTGTAATGACAAAACTATTTTGTCTACAGATACATTTAGATATTTTTAAGACGATGAAAAAAAAAAAAAAAGAAAAAAACAGAAAAAAAAAGTACAACGAAAGAGTAATGTACGTTGGAATAAAAAAAAGAGAAAAGTATACCGCATCGTAAATCTCGGTGATGAAATGGTTAGACGTGGAAGCTGCGCCTTTTCTTTTTTTACTCCTCGTTCCGCTCCCAATGTCCGGTAATTCTGCGAACGTGTCTCCGCACGATATCAAGTTCTTTAGACTTTTTAAATGTCATACTGGAAAAAAGAAGTATCGCATTTAGCGTCGGCGTTCATGTTAGGTAACTTCGAGCGCGAAGCTTTTCTCCGTGAATATTCACCATATGACGATAACTTTGCTGTTGCCCCCCCCTCCCTCCCTCCCTCCCTCCCTCCCTCCCCTTCTCCCACCACCCAAGCAATGCGAGCTTTTCTTGCAAGGATTATCGAAAGCTCTAACTCATCCGAAGTCGAAAGTTCTTCTTTCATCTTTCAAAGACTCCGATCTATAAATTGTGCCGTACGTTAAAAAGATTGTACAAATAAAAACTATCCTTTAAACGATTCAACGAGATGCTCGTTTAACTATAAAATACGTATGGATATTTAATAAGAAAAACATATCGATGTTATAAAGTAACATTAAAATTTACAAAATTTTGCCATTAATAAAAATCGAATGTTCTTTATTCGTAAAAGTTATAAAGAACAGGATGAGATTAGGAAAAGGGATAGTAAGAGATAGAAGTGATAGAATCGTTTATGGAGATATATGCGCTTCGTGACACTTTCAGATGCTTTGGTATCTTCGCCATGTTAATTTCATTCTTACCGTGGAAGGGATAGCAGTCACGAGCTCTGGTTGGCCCTCCGGTTATTAATAAAAATTTCCTTGGTTTTATTCCTTCCCGACCAACCCTCGTAAACGGGGATAACGCCAGCAAACTTAGACAATACCCCCACTCTCTCTCTCTCTCTCTCTCTCTCTCTCTCTCTCTCTCTTTTCTTCTTTCTCCCTGACTCTTTAGGGAGGGCGCAGTTTTACTCTTCCATTCCTGACTACGGCACGACTTCTTCTTCTTCTTCCTTCATTCAGGCGCACTCGGACGTTCGTGAAGCGTAAGTGCTGCAAAAATCTTCGTCGCGAGTATCGCAAAAGCCGCGCCATTAATTTTAAATCCAAGTAAGTCACCTCTGCGGAAGACAGTGACTAATGACTCATATAACTGGCATACCATCCGGCAGACGGTTCGCGACCCTTCTGTTTAAGCTCCGAGAAAAGAGAGAGTGCTGATCTACTTGAGAGAGAAAGAGAGAGAAGGGAGAGAAAAAGAAGGAGAGAGAAAGAGAGAATGGCACAGAGAGAGAGAGAGAGAGAGAGAGAGAGAGAGAGAGAAAACTCTTATCTAGTATTTTTATTTTCGGGTATAACTATTTTTGCTCCTAAGTTTTATTTTTGTTTTCTTATTACATTGTCCAATGTTAGTTCTAATATACTCACTTTAATATTAATATTTTAACATTATAATGTCTCTGTTGTTTACCAAAATATTCAGACAATTTTCGACTTAATTGAATTTAATGGTATCTCAAAACAACGATCCTGAAAGTTTTCCATCTCGTTAATTGTTGCAACGATCTGTTTAAAACAGCTTCAATGTTTTTCGCGTGGCAAAACGAGAGACGGTGACTTAATAAGTGTTTTAATGAATGACATCAAATGTGAGATCAAATATTCATTTTATCGCACAAAACGAGGTTTACCAAAAATCGATGTTCGATTGTTATTACAAATTTTCTTTGACATAAATAAAGCCTAAAATTTCTAAATTTCTATTGATGATATATCTAATACTATATATAATATAATATTATATTATAATATTCTTTACTTTTTCTTACACTCGTGATATTAACTTAAATGTATGAATAATAGTAATCACAATCTGTCGTATTTAATGAAAACGAATTTCATGCGAATAAACGCCGACAATAATTATCCCGTAAGTTTCTATCTTATTAAGTAAAATAGTTTCCTTAGAAGAAAGAGAAACATTCCTCTCTTAATAGTCAATTTATTATGTATTTTGTAGCTATTTAACGTTATTAATGTATCTGCAATTATCAAATATACTTAAATCTTTCTTTCGTTAGTCATTCGAATTCGCATCCACGAAGTTAAATTCTTTAATGCAATTATCTTACAGAAAAAGCTGAGAGATCTTTTTTTACAATGACAGAACCGAGAAGAATATAGAAGTTTTTCGTATTATAAATTCGAAATCCCTTTGAAATCTCTTCGTTAGAATTTTCCTATTTTCCTCGATCATGTTCTAGAAATCGCGTTGGATCAAATTCCACAGATTTTTCATTGCGCGCAAAGCTCGATCCAAAAATTTTATCGAGAAGTACGTACGTGACATTTTAATCAAATTTTTCGAACGATTCTTTCTCTCTCGTCAAAAACCAAATAGAATGGAAGTGAATTTATTTAAACACTGCATTCGATCATCCAGATCTTGCATTTTAATTTTTATTTAACGTTCTTATTTATATTTGATTTTTTTCTCGACACTATGGGAAAACGATAAAAAATAAACGACGAAAACCTCGATTGTGCTTTCGACATGATAACAAGCAGGATGATATATTTATTTATTTGTATACGAATACGCACACACACACATATACGATGCAAACCATTTGTATAAAATGTTATAAGAGATATCGACTTACAAATACAATTATAGTTAATTGTTTGTGAGATCGCGAAGAATTTCAGAGATAAGAAGGAAAATTATTAATCGTATATGGAATATAAGAATTTTATTATTTTTGCATATGAATCACATAGTACTATACTTTACTACTACTTTATATTCAGCGTAAACTTGTTCCTGTAATATCGTTTCACAAAAAAAATTGTTAAAAATTGTATGAATTATATAAACACTATATATTCACAGGTTGTCCTGTTTAACATGAATAATTGAGATATAACGTGAAGGATTGAATGTATAAAAATTTTTTTTTACAGATCTGTTTGTCATGAAGCGACACATTATACGGTACCAATCTTTTTGCAGGTCAAATGGTGAATGTGATTTTAAAGTTAAATTCATCTCTTTTTAATGGAAGTACATATTTGTCTTTTCATAGTATAATGACATTTGTTGGGACAAATTCAACGAGATATCATAAGAGATCATTTCTTATTGTAAAATTATATTGTAAATTTGCAAGATCCTAAAAAATATAATAATATATCGCTGATTGTCGGCTGATAGACTTCAATTGCAAATTCATCTAAATTTCATACGACATTCATTTAATTCACTTAGATCAATAATTTAAAAAGAATAAAAAGAAAAAATAAATTTGTCCTTTGTATAAAATACTATTATATTGTACTACAATGTATTATATTGTATTATATTATAGAACACTTTATATTATAAATATTTGTATAACTATTAAATACTATTTATTTCGTATAAATTATTAATGAAAATAAAAATAAATGTTTAATGTAAAAAGAAATTCTATGTGTTCTCTAATATATCCTATCATTATACATCCTAACCAAACGATTGGCTCCTTTAATTCAAATTCTGAACAAAGTGAAAAATTTCCCCGCAAATCTGGATTTGTATCAAGATCACATGATGCAGGAAGAGATGGCACACGATATCGTGCCACCTCCTGGTAAGTAATAATCTCCTGTTCAAAATTTCAAATCCTTTACAAAGTGAAAAATATTCCCGTAAATCTGGATTTGTATCAGGATCACATGATGCAGGAAGAGATGGCACGTGAAATATTGCTACCTCCTCATAAATAATATTTTTCTGTTCATAATTTCACATTCTGAAGTATACGAATATTTTTCGCATAAATCGAAATTTGTATCAGGAACATATGATGCAGGAAGAAGTGGCACGTAATTTCGTCTCTTATTTTGGAATTTAAAATTTGTTATATGAAGACTAATTTTTTATATGAAAAATGATTGGTCTAATTACAATTGGATTTAAGAAAAAACGCATATGTTGTTAATAAACATTTACTTTTATTTTAATTATTTGTGAATATACAATTGTATATGTTTATTTTATGGTTATCAACTTAGTCGTATAAATTATCATACAATGTAATATAATATCTTGTAATTTAAGATCATATGTAATATATATATATATGTGTGTGTGTGTGTGTGTGTGTAGTCAACAAATCAATAAAGTACAACAGATATTATCATTTAGCTTCTATAATTTTTGTTGTTTATTAGGAATATGCGTCATTGTGGATTTAACTTCAGATTACATGATTTCCCTATCTTCTACGTTGTATATCCTTGTATTTACTAGTTTATTCAAAAAGCTTTAGGTTATCCTTTTCTATCTTTCCTTTCTTTTATATAGCTTTCATGTCTTGTAATTTTTACATTATTATGACTAGTTGCCTAATCTTGCAGACATCTGGAATTTATTCGATTACATTGACATGCATTTGGTTAATTGAAAAAGAAAATAATTATATTATTTTTTTCTTGTATTTGTTGAATTCATTTTAATTGTATTTATAAAAACATATCAGAGACTTATTCTTTTTCTTTAATTCTTTAATGAAAAAGTTCATAAATATTCTTTTGCAGTTCGTCTTGGGTAATAATAATTGATTGAAGTTTATTACTAGATCGTTTAAATTTTTGCGAATAATAAGATGTCATTGTCTTGCGGACAACCTATATTTTGCATATGTTCCAAAATAGGTTTCTTTGGAGAGAATGCTCTGCTGAGCGAGTGGCATGGGAGGAGATTTCTACAGATTAATATAACTCAACAATAGAAAGGACAATGCCTAGCCGATTTTCGAGAAGTGTATAAGAGAAAGATTATGTTTGGGTGGACGGAAAAGCAGAAACACGCATATATACAGGGTTTCTCATATAAACACGCATATAAACAACAATATATATATATATAGGGACACAAAACCGAATTTCTTACGAAATTAACTTCGTTTACTTAGGTCGGTAATTTGAGAAGCACAAAGGGAGATAAGAAAGTTCGGCCTTTGTTTACATAATGCAGCCTAACAGCCAGCAAACAGCAATAGTGGAGCTCATAAATTTATAATATGATTTATAACATTTTACAATAAGAAATGATCTTATGTGTTACCTCGTTGAATTTGTCCCAATAAATTTCACTTTAATTTCACTATGAAAAGACAAATATATAGTACAATTTAAAAAAAAATAAATTTGACTTTAAAATTTAACCTACCACTTGATCTTCAAAATATTGACGCTGTATGATGTGTTCGTTCATGCCAAACAAATCTGACAACAAAAATTTTTTTTAATAGATACAATCCCTCTCTTAAAAATATTTCAATTTTGCGAAATCAATTAGAAACATCCTGTTTATATCTAAGTATAATTAATCTTGATTTGTGAGAATATATTAATTATAACAATTTCATAATTTCATCGATGGATATTCCAATATGAACGAACTCATTTTGGAGACTAATATTCATATTTATGGAAAAAAGCTTTTCAAGGCAAAGATATAATATCGAAGACGAAGGATTAAAGGATTTAGAGTTAAGTAACGCTTCGACGCGTCTTGACAGACCAGAATTCTCATGTATTTAGAACCAATGCTACTCCTTCAAACTGAGGTTTAATAAACACGTAAGACTCTAAAGGAGATCGACGTTAGATACTCATCGTAGAGGTAAGAGGGAAGAAGAGAGAGAGAGACAGAGAGGGATGGAAGAGAGAGAGAGAGAGAGAGAGAGAGAGAGAAAGATAGATAGATAGAGGAAATAAGGCTTAGGAACTGAGAGAAGCGAATCGAAGCGTGGCTAATCCCGAACAGTTCCATTCATCCTTGTGAAATGGTTTATACATCGACTCATGTGTCAATACGAGCTCTGCTACGTGAATTCGAGGTTGACCCGGCTGTTAATCGACGATCGATGAAGAAGAATTTGTTATTCGCTTCTCGATTGCTTCAAGATCGGTGCCAATATCGCGTGGCTTAGCGAAAGGCTTAAGGTGCTTACTCATCTATCCAACATTCAAAAGAATCTCCATTCGCGGATTAAAGTTTCGTGATGGTATCGTTGAATAACGTTCGAATTCAATGAAGAAATCTTTAGCACCGATCGATAATCGTTTGGATTATTAAATGCTGTTTTAAAAGTGATTTATCCAAAATTCATTGTCTATTAAATTTCATCGTTAATTAGCATTTATCGAAATGAAATCTATATCATGCATTTACGAGAAATATTTAAAATGTTATTGTTTGTTAAAATCCTATCGTTTCTTATTAAATAAAGTTATATGTAATTTATGAAAAACTAAAGGACTTCATTATAAAATTTGCCTTCTTCCTTACTCGTATACTAGACATTCCATTTGAAAATTGAGCAAGCAATGTCCTCTTTGCAAAAGCATAGACATGGACGTGGAAAGTCATAGAAGGTTAGATGGGCTGTTCAGAAAATGAGAAAGTAAAAAGATAAGAAAGAAAGAGCCTTGCCTTGCCATGCTCTTCCTATGTTTGCCGTAGTAGAATACGATTGAAAATAAGAAGACGGTAAGGCTACGTTACAACTTTAAGGTATTACAATGTTAATAAACTCTATTTTCGTTCGTTCATAAAGAATTTCTATTTAGTCGCTCTTATATTTTTATAGAGAAAATTTTGTTAACATTCGAACGAATTCGTAGTTGTATCAGTATGAAATAAACCGGAATATAAAAGGTTACTGAAAGCACTCGAATTGTCAACGATAGTTATACAGTAGAAAAAAAAAAAAAAGATAAAAAAGAAAAAAAAAACGATACGCAGGAAAAAGAATTTCTTTTTTCAAACGAAAATTAAAATCAATCAATAAAAAGTAATAGTTTATATAAACTATAATTAGATTTCAATATCTAAACTAAAAAGATTTACGATCTAAATGGGATCTATACGGAACCTACAATCTGCCGAAACTTAGACAACGGAACTTGCAATTAGAATATAGCGAATCGTATAGGATCGATAACAAGAACTAAGTCATAGCAAATGGTTTGATTTCTCTAAATCAGTAATACTAATAGTTTGGAAATGTTAATAAGTCTCTCATAGAATTAACATACATTGATCTATTCAGTTTTAATAATGATTCTTAAATAACTTAGAATGAATAGATATCGATCCGAAAAAGCTGACGCTAGAAATACGAAGGAATAAACATATTGATTTTCATTGAAAAGGAAAAGGCAAAAAAAAAGAAAATTAATGTCACTGCGAAACAAAATTATGTCGTTAATGGCACGTGAACGTGAAGATGAGCTCGATGATCCGGTAAAGTAATTAACTCGTGTGATAACGGTTCGTTAATTGAACATCGATGTTAATCTAGGAACGACACAAGCAAAAGTATCTTCAGCCGATTGTGATATCCCCACATCGGCATCAACGATCAACACTGGATTATGGAAGTTAATAACTCATCGAGTGACGATCCTTCCCCTGCTTAGAACCCTCAATGGTCTCATAATCGGCTCATGAATACTATATTATCAAGGGAAACGACACTAAAATTCGTTTAGGATCACATGCCATTGTCGTCATCAACCTACATGATACTTCGTTGATACTTACAGACTAACTTAATTGAAATTAACGTGAAGTTAAATAGAGAAAAAGAAATTTAATTATTTTTCACTTAACAAATTGTTTTATTTCGATATCGATTAATTTCTGATGATTTTTATGCAAATTTTTTTAATGCAAATTCTTCTTATTTAAAAAGTTCGAAAATTTTGAAGTAAAGTGACGTTCAAAAAGGAAAAGAGATATTTCGTAAGAGGCGCTTTGTTCCGAGGATTCTTTAAAAGGAAAAAATCATTAAAAGGTTGACTACGGTAACTATCTGTTTAACCACATCTTTTGTAAATTTCTTTGTCTATTATTCTTTTTTTCTTATTAAATCTTCGTCCTAAATGTAATTAAACGTTAGTTCTTTCAACAAGTCGAAGGAAAAATCTCGAATTAAATATATAAAGCGAAGAAACGTAATGCGTTGCCTCAGGCTCGTGGAACGTCACTGGACTACGGTTAGAGACAATTAGGGTGGCTTCGTCGAGGCAGGAAGTGACGTCAGGTTGCCGTGTACTCTCTGAGCCATTGTTCGCGACACGTACAACCCGTTTCTCGACCCTCCTCTAGATTCAGAGGCATCGCTACCACTGCCACCGCCACCACCAACGGTTTTACCCTCTCCTTCTCCGACTCCACCCTCCATCGGCCCTTCTGTGAAACTGTCAAGCAGCCCACAGTGAAACCTGTGCTGACCTACAAAACGCACCAGCTTGTCCAGACTGCTTGGCAACGGTTCACGACAGTTACATTGCACTGGGAACCATCCTAACTGCTTACAACTCGAGTATCCTACTACTAACTAACAAATAAGTACATGTCCTCGTCGTTGCTCGGTCTAAAAAGAAATTACTCTGGAATAACATAATACATCTTCCAAATCAAGCAGGACTTTTTTAATCTTTTTTTTTTTTTTTTTTTTTTTTTTCCCCCATCAAACTACGAAAATAATACTCTCGTTAGAGATATTAAAGAGCTCGTTAAAAGTTTAAACATTTTAAATCATAACAATGAATTTAAATGAAATTTCTTTACAATCGAAATTTGTTATATTTATCGATACGAAAAAGATAGATATAGATAGGTAATATAATCAATATTATTGCAATATTTACTTGAACTTCGCTACTATCGTATTCCGTTAATTTTTAAGAATAATCATCATTCCTAAGAGGAAAATGAAACTAATCTTAGACTTCTTTAACAATGAGTACGTTTCTATTTAGTTTCCGTCTTAACGATGTTTCGAATCATTTATCGACGGAAAGGAAATCTTCTCTGATTTCCTGAAACCTGAAACATGTTTTTTTAATAAAGCGGTTAGTTTATATTTCTCTCTTTCTCTTTCTCTCTCTCTCTCTCTCTCTCTCTCTCTCTCTCTCTCTCTCATCCTTTCTTCTTATCCTATTTCTCCTTTCATTTCCACATTCAATTTCTCTTATCCGCTTTTTCGACTTTATATGTTACTTTAACTTATTGTTCCATTCGACATTCGACATTATCAATAATTAAGTTGAAACGTTCCTTTTACTCAATGATAAAACTTCATTCGATTTTATCTTGACAAAGTCTTTATTCGTAGAAAAAGAGCTCACGATCAAGGAGCTTTCTCAAAGGAAGAATGCTGAATTTTCGATCGCTACGCGTGTTTCGGAAGACTGGGATTCAAACAAGAAGGTTTACTAAAGGGCGAAACGTTTCTGCTCGGTAAGACTTAGTAAGAACTCGGCAAAGCATCTAGATCTCCGATCCGGATAAAGACCACTGTCTTAGACGATCTTTTTGAAGCATACTGAAATTGCATTATTCTATATCTTTCTAGTCCTCGAAGGTCCACTTCTCGTTTCTTTTTGGCACTTTGGCTAGAAGGGACGCAGGCTCTTTCAAAATTTGAATAATCCTGGCATATCCCAAAGAAGACGGAACGAGTATCCACGGAACGGGAAAAGTATCTTCGTGGTCATTGAAATTTATTCGACGCAATTCGAACCTTTCCTTCTTCGAAGAAGTTTCTAAACGATTTCTTTGAGATTCCATAGCCAGACGTTCAACAAAAATACTCTGCTCTGGCTATTCACATTTAAAAGATCTTCTTCAAGAATGTGGATTATACGACGGTGAAGATACTTTTTTTTTGGATTCAATAAAAGCATATTTCAAAGTTTCGAAAATTCTACGAGAGTCTAACATCTTTCCTTCTCTTTTAAACGTTGTCGGCAAGCGAAGTTAATTACTTTCTCACTACGTGAACTTCGACCCCCGTTCTCATCTGTTTGAATATATATAATACTAGGCCGAGATATACACATTGTGCACGTCTCTACGACTACTCGGCCTCTCCTTATCTCAACTGCGTTTACCTTCTTACTCTACAAGCTTCTCGCCTTTATTAGTCTTCAACTCGAGCAGCTCCTCGAGAAGTACCCAAAATTCGCGCGTCGAACTTCAGCCGACACTCAGTTTCTAAGTACAAACACTGAACTCGAGTGCCAAGTTCGAATCCCACCCTCGAATCTACGACGAAGATCCTTTACCTGCGATGCACTTTTCTATCACGACGAATACATTGTGACGCCAGTAAATTATGTCTTTGTGAAAAAGAAGAATTCGTTTTCTACTTTGAAAATTTCAACTGGGCGTTCATATCTCTCGATTTTATTTGGTATTTGAAGAACGAAACTCGTGCTTGGATCGTCAAACATGTGAACTTTTATACATTCTATTTTTTTAAATTTCCGAAAAATTTCCAATCCCTGAGTATTCCTTTTTTTTTTTGTTCTTTTTTTTTGTTTTTTTTTTTTTTTTTTGAAAATACAGTTGACTATAAATAATTTCACCTTTTGTTCCAATAAACTAAGAAAAAATCGAACGAAAGTACAAACTTCAATAGAACTTCCCATAGAAGGATTCGTAATTGAGTAAAGTTCACTCATGGCAATAGATCGATCGATAAACGGAAGAAATAAATCGACGATCCACTGGCGTTCGTTTATTGATAAAATCCAATCAAGTAAAAGCTTTCGCTCATAGTTTCTACGATGCGCTGCTTATTTTTACCGCTCGTTCATCGTTCTTTGTGTTAGACACCGCCGTTATAGCTTTCATAAACTCTTGCATTTTTCTCATTTTCATCATCATCAACGTGCTTTTTCTATTACATTGGTAATAGTTCGATCAAGTGATGAGGACATCCAACAAGGTCCGAAATAAAAACGAAATATTATTCTATATCACTTATTAATCGTCCTTCATATATCCATATATCCATTTTCTTTCGTTGAACAAGAAAAGAAGGAGAAATGACGCTCGGAAAAATAATCGAAGATGGATAGCGTGATTGGCGCATAAATCGGTAAATTAAGCGAGGATATTCTTTGGTCGAAAAGAAAAAGAAAAACGTGACATAGAATGAAAGAGTGAGAAGAGGGCTTGCGAATACGCTTTCTACCGGTAGAAACGATTCGAGTAAAGGAGAGAGGGGTAAGGAAGGTTGGTCTGTGGGTCGCGAAGGGAATATTTTCTCTGCGTTTTCTTTCCTTTTCTTTTTCTTTTTTTTATCCTTTACCTTTTTTTTTTTTCATCTCCTACCCTCTCCAAAAGCCTCTTCACCACCCTCTCTCGGTTGCTGCTATCCTTTCATCGGCCGTTCTCGTATTACCGAGCCCTCTTCTTCCCTCTTTCATCCCTACCTTCAATCGGGAAGCTCGCTGCACGCCAAATGAAAATCTATCGATCGGCCAGTGCCCCGTAGGCGGATTTAATTTAATTTGCCACACTGTTGTCGTCGGAGAGTAGTAGCAACGTGGGACGTCGAGACGACGACGGTCCTGTGGCCGTTGTAGCTCGTTAACCGACTCGACGAGCTCTACAGTACTTTTAAACTCTCTCTTTCTCTTTCAAAGAGCCAATATACGCAAAATGCGTTACATAGGTTTCAGCCGTATTCGATCGGTAAAACGTACGATGAAAGCTGAAAGCCGTAAAAGCTCTGATGTCACGGTACGGTCGTTTCTTTATCAGGCAGGAAACTCACCGACTCGTTTTACTCGAATAAATCAACTTTCCACAGTATTTTAAGAAAAATAAGAGGAAAGAATAAGAATAAGGAACTGTATTATTACTTTCAGGTAATTAAAGATAACACTTTTTATTGTAGGATAATATTTTACTGTGTTCACTTTTTTGCAATTAAAAAGAAATAATGAAATACGACTATAAATGTTTTAAGGAAAGAAACGAAGATAGAGATAGAGATAGAGATAGATAGATAGATAGAGAGAGAGAAAGAGAGAGAGAGAGAGAGAGAGAGAGAGAGAGAGAACATAAAAAGATAAAAGAAGAAATAGAGTTTCCTGGCTGATTCAGCCGATGTTCGGATACCGATCGACCAAAAAATTTCCACCACCTTTTCTCTTCAATATTTTCCAAGATTTCGTACAGACAGATTTGATATTCTTGTCGTTCTATAGATCTTGATAGTAACAACGAATGACCGGTTCAAAACGGACAGAAAGTTGAATTTGTTGTTGAATTTTTTTTTTTCTTTTTTTGATTCCACCACGAAAAAGATGAGAAACTATTCAAGTGAAATAAATGCAAATAAAATTTCAACTCTCCCCGAACGTGTTCTTTCTCTCTTTTTCTCTTTTCCTCGTATATTCTTTTCTTTAGTGTTTTGAAGACTTTCGAACGTTTACGATCGTGTAAAACCGCTACACAGATCGGTACCAGCTTTCGAACACGAATGCACATCGGAGATACGATAGCGAGGAAACGTCCGAAAGAGCTTCCATGATACAGCTAACTGAAAGTCCCGTCGGTATTGAAATTCAAATACAAGAAACACAGAAGTCAGAAGGTGAGTAGAAAGGGAACGTACCAAAGGAGTGATGCAACCCACTCGCCTAAACTTCTTGCAGCTGTGCATCTTGGAAAGTTCCTAGCGTGTAGATCCTTGTACTATCGAAGAAGAAAACTGGTTGTATTCTTATTCCTTTTCTTTTCGTTAGTCTACTAAAAAACACCGATCGAGATGAAAAAGAACGGTAAAGCTTTTCCAGTTAACGTTCACACGATAAAAGATCAAGTATCGAGGATCGTAAAGGTTTACGATTATGATTTAGAAATTTTAAGAAGAAATGACAATAAGAAATTAAAAAAAATAATAGAAACAATTCATATACAATCGTTTTTCATTGAACGAACTGTTCAGATTTGTACCGTGACGTATTCGTCTAAACGTCACGCATGCTTCAAGTTAAACGAGTTTACCGTCGAAGCGGCAGGCAAGCCCATTGTTTATAACAATACGCGGTTAACGACGTAGGAGATCCTGCGGACAGGAGCGAATGAGCTTTCCGGTAACTCAAACTCGCAGAGCTTCCTCTTCTATGACGTGAGAGAAAGCTTGAATGATGCTTTGGCGTTGGTGGTTAGAGGTTTTGAGTAACCATCATCGACTAAAATGAGCTAAACATCGGTATCGTGTTTCGCTTTAAGATCACCAAAGAAAAATTACTTTCTGTATGATTATTTTTAGATGCTGTGTATTTAGTTATTATCTACATACTATTATAATTTTCATTAAATTAAATTTTTACTCGTTATTAAGAAAAACTTGATTGAAATGAATTTAACAATGATACCTACAATGAAAGTAGAAGACTGATCGAATCAAATGTTTTCGCATTTATTTATTTAATTTTATATATTTTCAATTAGTGCTTTTTTTTTGTATTAAATCGAAATAAAAAAAAATTATTAATTGAGAACTTCGAAATATTTTCCATTCGTATTATCAGTTTCCAAAAATATCCGTCGTAGTATTACACATTTACGAGGATGACGCTTGCGCCATGCGACAAGATTAACTGTTGGCATAATGGCGTCGATTAAATTCGAGGAAACTGCTCGAGGATGTGTGCACAGTGTAGATTCGATACCGCAAATATCAAAGGTGTATATCAGTGTTAAAGCGAAACAGAGATATTTGAAGAATTATTCGGAGAAATATTTCTTTTTTTAAAAGTATCTCATTTATATAGTTTCTTTTACTCGCATTTTCTTCCGTAAGAAAAATAAATGAAATCTTAACTATCCTGTTTCTTACAACATTTTAATTATTCGGGGTAAATTCATTTCATGTAAAATGAAACTGCAAAATTTATTCTATTCATAATTTTTATTAATGACTCTCTCTCTCTCTCTCTCTTTCTCTCATTATTGATATTGCTAGTTGTTGCATATTGACTTTCCAACGTTCCAATTATAAAACTTTTTTTTTTCGATCGAAAGCAATTTATAAGTAGGTTTAAAAATACACACACACACACACACACACACATATATATATATATATATATATATATGGTTAAACGTAGTTTCACACCACTTTGTGCATTTAGTAAAAAATTGCGCTTTTAGTAAAAAAAACTATCTTATTCCGCGTTTCATTCGTGCAAATGCAAATACACGAGTAGTTTCATAAAAGGTAACAGAATAGGCGGGGCATGGTTCAAATGGAAAGTGAGATATGAAAACAGCCGTGTGTGTTTACACAAGTACCACCGCGTAGAGAGGCGGTGCACGTTTTCACCTAACTTCCGCCGACATCGTTTCGAATTCCTTCTCTAACTGCTCGCTTTGGAAAATAAATTCGACAAATCCTTTTACGACATCGAAGTTGAATTTCGATGGAACATGAATTTTCGATCTATCGTTTCAAATTAAATTCAATTCGAAGCTGACATTTCAATTATTTCTCCTTCGGATAAAATATCTAATTAATCGAAAATATAAACACGTTTCTATTAACTTTTTTCTACGAGAGGAAAGAATGTTCGTCAATCAGATTGATCTGAAAGAAGAGAAAAAAAAAAGTTCTTGCCCGCACCGAAATTAAAGTAAAAGGAAAAAAAAAAAACAAAAAAAAAAAAAAACAAAAAAACAAAAAGAAAAAGAAAAAGAAGGAAACAAAACATGAATGAACGAAATCTCTCTCTAAACGGAATAGAAACTAGAGGGGAACAAAAATCAAGGGGAAAATTTGTATTGTACGTCGAAGAAGAAAGGGAGATGTTCGAAAAACGAAACGTCACGCGAAATCGCACGTAAATTCTAGAATTCTATTGCATTCGATGGAACTCTTCGTATAAATCCGTTTCTACGTACGCACTCACAACGCATGCACCCATACTAAGACATTCTCGGCTTTATCTAAAGGAAAACAAAAAATGGTTCGAATTTCCCATGTTGGTTTTCGTTAAATGCTCGCCTAACGAATCCATCGGTACATTCGGCATTTGACACGCGTGTTGTTCATTCTGTGAACGAACAATTAACCAAGTCCTCTTTGTGAAAACTGGAAAAAGAAAAGGAAAAAAAGTTGATGGAAGAGGAGTGTGAGAATGGACATAAATGGAAAAAAAAAAATGATAATAATAAATCGTACGATCACAGACTCTCTACGTTTAGAACGCGAAATTCAACAATGCTCGGAAAATAAAGAACATCTGATAGTTCATCGCGGCATTCTTCTTGTCGTTTATTCATTTTCGAGAGAGAACACACACAAGGAGCGTGATATAACGAAGAAAAAAACAAATTTCGTAATGTCTTTCGTATCTCTAATATTATACGAGAAAAATAGAAAATGACTGTTATATAGAATTATCTTGAATTACATAAAAATTTTTCAAGTTCAAATTAAAAATAGCATTTAAAAAATGTATTAATGTACAAAATTGATTAAATGTATAAAATTGATTAAATTCCTTATATCACCTTGTATGTTTCAATTTTTACGATATTAGTTACGTTAGTTATTACATGCATTTCTATAAAATCTGACACATCTAACATAAAATCCCTTACAAAAAATTATTAGAATGAAGCATTGAAAGGAAACATTTTTCTGTATTATCTTCAAAGATTTTCAATGAGAAGATAAAGGGAAAATATCGCGTATGTATCTCGAAGATTCAGCCATTCCTTATAACGAGTCACAGAGATATTGCAACGTCCTATAAAGCTTTCATGAAATCGGAGAGGCCTTAAATTGACAAAAAAAATTTATTGCCTCTAGCGGAAAACGATAAAAGGAACGATATTAGCCATTGTATCAAAGTGCCTTCTGCAAAGATGAACGTGCCTTTGGAAACGGCAAATTATCCAACTGAGATAAAGTTAACGTACTACCATGAACGTGATATCGCGAAGGGTAAAAGCAATGTAGAGAAGAGAGAGAGAGAGAGAGAGAGAGAGAGAGCGAGTGGGAAAGAGCCCAAAGAAAATGGTCGAAGGTGTATAATCCTATTATTAGAGAGTTAGGGATAGAGAACTAGTAATCAAGGTGCTTTACGAAGCTTAGCCGAGTAAGCTCCACGTATACTCTCTTCCGTGACCATCTACCACCTCTCTCGAGAAATCGGTGGTGAGCTTCGTAAAAGAAAATCTCTCCTTGTCACACTTTTGAAAGACCTACCTTCTAACGGGATCATCGAAGAAAGATACTCGTACCTTCATTCTCGGAAACTCTATCAGACTTACAAAGTTCGTCTATGTAGGATTGAGATTCTTTCATAACATAACTACTAGATTATGTAACTACTATTCGCGAGAAGGCTTGGCTGAAAGGCCTGGCTGGCTTAGTTTGAAAGATAAGTCGCTCGAAGGACCACATTTTTTTCTGATCCAACTATTTATATACACGATGAATCTAAATTTAACCGATAAACTGTATTTACTGATAAGAGACAACATTTTAAATATTTTGAGATAGTAAATCACACGATGGAAATATTTTGTTTTTTGACGAAAGGGTGTGAAAGTGTTCAGAAAAAAATCCGAGATAATAAAATTATATACTTTCTTTAGAAATGCATTCGTATCTTATCTCAATTCAGTCCACAACGTAAGGAACTCTATTTACAAGTTTCTTACCTAAGCAATGACTTAGAATAATGTAGATTAATGTGTGAACTGAAATTAAAGACGACTATTTAATCGGATTACTTACTTTCTTTCTACTCGACTCGTATAGATACTCGATTTAATCGATAAATCACGTTACGAACAAAATTTGCAATAATTTGTTAATTTTTTTGCTTTTATATACAATTCTAATATATTAATTTGTTAAATAATTATGATTGTGTTACAAGTAAAATTAAAAGACGAAGTATAAACACTTTTCAAATAAACATAATTAACATCTTATATTTTGCGAACAATTGATTTCTTATTTCAAATCGTTTAATTGACTTTTTTCTATATTTCTGTAGATTAATCAATTTAATTTACATCGACCCTGTATAAAGCAATGATTATGGTACAAATTGCAAAACCTACTTATGATATGTATTTCAAACTTCAACACTAATTCAGAACTTACGATATTAATAGTGAATAACTGAACAGGGTTATATTAAAATGGATCATAAAGTGGAAGAGAGAGAGAGAGAGAGAGAGAGAGAGAATACGGCCGATTGATTTCGATTAGGGAATAACGTAGAAACACAGAGGGTGCTCATCGTAGAACAATTTAAAGCGGTATTGTCTAGCTAGGTAAGCTATATATGTACTATACGCGCTGTCGTTCACCCACTTCACGGGCATACGTGCGTAACTAGACACGTCGAGAGTTTACAGGGAATATTACAACGACCATCAACACCGACGCATACGCCGAGCTGGCCGGTAAATGTGTTGAGACCGGGCTATTTGTCTTCATTCGGTCCCACGTGGCAGAGCCGGGGTGGTGACCCCTCATTATCACCTAGCCATATCTATCCTGATTATACCTAAACATCCGACAAACTCTGTGGCCACACCCTGCTTACCTCTCCGTTGGATGCATTCTGCCGAAACGGGAACGGCAAATTTCACAGCGTTCTCAAATTTAAACCTTCATTTAATTAACTCCGCTTACTTCGACGCACTTGAATATACATTACTTGATCGCTTGACAAATTAAATTTTATTGTACTGTACTTTCGTCCGCTCGAAGTATTTTCAATATGCCACATTAATTATGACTGATAATTAGATATTTCTATCTGTTCACATCCTATGGATTAATAATAAGTTATATAAAATATTCTTTTTTTTTTTTAACTTTTGATAATTGCAAATTTATTTCCTATTTATACCATTTAATTAATTCATTATTGCAAAAATTTAATTGACGAATCGGAGATAATGTTTTATCTTCGCGATACAGTTTAATGAGATATTTTACATTGATCACGCCTACTTCGTTAAATTATGCGAAATCGATTTTTTGCCGAAAGCTTTTCATTTTGAGAACAAACGGATACTGAAAACATCCAAGAGTTTGTTCAAACAACTTCTTCCTTCCGCAACATACTGTTGGAAACTGAATCGATCATTATGCCTTTGTAGTCTCGAATACTGTATAATTTATTCGTTATTAAGTAACGAAACACCTAAGCCGAGAAAAGTCGTGTTAAAACAAACGTCGTCAGTATCTTAGGTTTTAAGGTTTTAACACGTACACGTTCCCTTTTACGAAGCTTTAAAATTACATTAATGTAAATAAACAATGATAGCGAATATAACCAATTCAGAAAGAAAAGTTTGTTCGAAAGTTCAAAAGTAAAAAAGGAAATTGACGTAGCACTTGATGAATAATATCAAATTCGAATATCAATGTTAAAAATTCGATCGATTTTTCTTTTCCATGCGGTCAACTAATTTTTTTCGAAGTAAATCTCCTTGTTCTACTTGCAAAACGATAAGTAGAAACATAAGGTAAGACTTAGTCGTACAAGATTAAACATTAGATACGACTTCTTCGATTTTTTTTTTTTTTTTTAATCTTTATTTTCATCCATAAACTATTGTCAAAAAAATATTATTTTTTGACAGGATTTTTTTTCAAAGAAAATAAAACCTTTTCAAAAATTCGAGAAAGTCATATCCACGCTTGAAACTTCATCTTTAAAATAAGATTTTGTTACTCAAAATCGTCCAATAATTACACTCTTAATCATTATTGACGTGAACCATTATAAAACAAGAGATGATAAACAGCCTTAATCGAAACGTCGAAACTCATTTATGACTTCGAACTAATTCCGTGAAACATTAAAAATCACCTTCGTTAAATTAATTGTTCCATTGGAAAATTGATTAGATAATCAGCGTATTTTTTTATCGTTTACATTTTATAACATACTTCGATTCATTTTCTATATATCTATATATTTAATTTCCTATGAAAATTTTATATACAATATTTATCAAAGAAACATTTTGAGACGTTCTACAGAGAAGATTTGTTATAATCTTGACAAGCAGAAAGTAATATTTTATTAAATACATACAGATATAGAAGTAGATATATGCATGCATTTATGTATGTATGTATGTATGTGGCATGTAGAAACATAAGCCATAACACGACGTAGAACGCAAGAAAGTTTCAACAATATCGATGTTCGTAGCGGTTGGGAAACTACGAATCTAGAGGGAGGCTCTGGTCGAGGTAAGAGTTTCGTGGGTTAGGAAACTCCTGAATTCGAATACGCGAGAGTACGCTTGAAATCTCAAAATTTCAACGAAAATACCTTCCCGAACAAGTTGCAATAAATTTTACAGCGAACGACGAAAGAAGCATATTCTTGCTAAGAAATTCTGCACTCCTGGTAAATGTGTTTCCCTACAATGTGAAGGGGTTTTCTTAAAGGTTTATCAAGGCTTTTCCAAGGAGATTGTGAAAAGTTTCCAACTTGTTCTAACATGAGAAAATAAAGCAAGAATAAAAACAATTTTATAAGATATTGAATAAATTATTTTCATGATTTCTTAAAAATCAGAAAATTCTTTTACGAATATTTCTCTTTCTATTTTATGTTTATCGAAAAAAAAAAAAAGAAAAAAGAAAAAGGAAAAAAAAAGAAAAGAAAAACTTCATCCAAATATAACGAGATCATTTTGGATTCTTTTCGAAGTGAATCGTTCGAGTTACATTTCAATTAAGCTCTAAATTTATATAATCTCTGTATAAGCTTAGGATTACCGGAGTAACGATAAACTCCTTGTTATACAATTCAAACGCGTATAGTGATCGGTTAATTCGCCTATGAACTTCTCGCAAACAAGAGAAACACGTGGCAGTAGATATTATAGGAACAAGTTCGAAGTAATAACGGGATTATATCATATATATATATATATATATATATATATATATATAGAGAGAGAGAGAGAGAGAGAGAGGACTCACCCTCGTTACGAATTAAATCGCTTGACCATACGCGGACTTGAATTCATTTATAGGAAAGTAGAGTAGATAATGGTTAATTAAAGAGTAAAATAGTATTTGGAATTGATTGAGAAAATGTTTTTATCGAGATTCCCAGAGGAATCTGCTATTAAAGGAAATTTGTGAAATCGATTTTCTAAAATTCGTTTTCCACTTTGCTGAGTTGTAGGATGTATGCTACCGTGGACGGGCACACCCTAAAAATGGAAGATGATCATGGAAGAGAAGAGAAAGAGAGGAAAAGGGAGAGGGAAAAGGGAGAGGAAGAGGGAGAGATAGCCGCCTCGTAAATGTCAAAATCAACGAGCGGCGTGCAAGAGCTGAAATGAGTTTCTGGCGGGAAGTGAAAAACGGCTAATGACGTCAGGCAGTCCGACGAAATGACGTTAGCCAGGCGTCAAAAAAATCCATCACCTGGACTTTCCGTATTTAATAAAGGCGTACACATCATCCTCACGGTTTAGATGTGATGAATGTTTTTCCAACAGCAACATTTATTCGTACAAGATGAAAGATCGCAACATCGTCCAAATTTTTCGCCCGTGACATCATCATTTCTAAAGTTTTAACGATAAAACCCAATTGTCCCAACTTTGTCTTATAATATTTCATGATAGATTTCACCTTGATAATCGAAAAAAAAAAGTTAATGTTTTATAATTTCTATTTTTAATAATAATTTTCGATTAAAAAGATAAAGTAGTTATTAAAATTTGTTAAAAGCATTATAATTCTTATATGTTATACATCACTAGGATCATTCTTGTTGTATCGTAAACGTACAATTTTACAACGTATACGTAATTACATGTAGTTAGATACGTAGTAAGTCTTTTCGGCGAGAGAAACGTGATGGTTGGTACTCGAAAAATTCGTTAACTCATCGTTGAATTGAATTATTCGCAAGCGTTGACTCGTTCGTCCGTGATACATGCTGCAACATACTCAACTGCCTGCTAACGTGTTTTGGAAACGTACACGAGGGAGAACGAGATAGACAGAGAAAGAGAAAGTGAGAGAGAGAGAGAGAGAGAGAGAGAGAGAGACAGAGAGAGAGAGAGAGAGGGAGAGAGAGAAAGAGAGGGAGAGAGACCGACAGTCCGAGGACTGGAACGCACACCTACAAATACCACATGAGAGGCCAGTAAACCTCGTTGCGGGGTCGCTAGTTAATATACCCGTGAACAGAGGACGCCGAGAGATGGCTGTTAATAAAGCAGGTGATCATTACTGATGTAATTCCCACCATATCGTTCTCTCAGATTTCAGAATAATCTACAAAATACAATTCAGTGACATATTTCACAATTTCTCGTAGCAGCATATGTTTTATCAAACACAATCGATCAAAAAACAAAAAAAAAAAGTATGCAAGATCTATCGAATAATAGTAAGAAAATATTACTGAAATTTTCCTTTATTTTGATGACACTTACAATTTTATTATCTTTATTTTAAGATTCAATGAAAAATAAATAAATACAATTTTGTGAATTAGAACATACGCATCTTTCGATGTTGCTGACCGTTCGATTAATTCGACATACTTCATTCTTCTATTTCTTTCATTCTTAACAACAGGATATAAAATATTTGACTCGATTCAATACAAATTCAATTACTGGAACAAATAGAACTTTGGAAGTTTCAATAGTATAAATTTTAAATCAATTAACGATCGATTCACGAAAAAAAAAAAAAAAACAGAAAACTATTTCAATATAATGATAACGATTTATACCAAACGTGTACAAATTCTACGGCCATTAGAGAGCTACACAGTCCTTACCATCAATCAATCCGTATACCTATTATCTAAGTTCCCTAGCCATCCCTTCAACCGATTATCCATAAATAGACAGAAACAAAAGCTATGAAGCTCATGAGTCATGGCGGTATCAAATAATGGGGGATTATCTTCTCTTACTTTAACAGAACAGCCAAGTCTGGGCGCGGTCCGCGAGATCTCAGTTGCCCAACGTTTGATTTATGGAATTTTTTTTACATTAAAGCGAGTTACGAAATCCAAACGTCGAGGAAGTATTCGAACCCGAAAGCTGTTCAGAAAGAAATGTCGTGCTAACGAGAAACAAGAAAGACGGGAAAATAGTGTTCGAAACGAGTGAAACGAGCCCGTAACTTGATCGTAAATGAGACAGGCTGGGAATATCGAAGGAACTATCGTTGAAAGTCTGGTCGAAGAGAGCAGCCCCAAAGGAAAAAGAGAATCTTTCTCTCTCTCTCTCTCTCTCTCTCTTACTCTCTGTCTAACTCTCCTTTTCTCTTCTGTCTAGCTGATATCGCTGCGGCTACCCTGGGAAGCTGGTCCCGTGAGACGACTTGCGTTTCCTCTGAGCTTCGTACATGCCATACGAAGCTTCGCTCGTCGTACTCGGCTGACTTTACAATTTCGACCTCGTTTTCGTCGTTTCCCTTCTTCAAAATGAGATTCATCCTGCTGAGACGTAACCGCAAAAAAGGTGAATCGCTACAACGTTAGACTAGGTTCGGGATTTGCTGGTCGCCAAAACTGGAATAGTCGAATAAGAAATTTGATGGTGTTTCATCAGAGTAAAGTTAATAGATATAATTAATAAACATCGAGTAAATATTAAAGTTCAATAGTAATCTCTATCATGTAACTACGTTATACGTCTTAAATTTGTTATATATATATATATTATTCATGATCTTGGCTTGATTTTATTCATTATTTATCTAGAACATCTAGTAATTGAAGAAAATGTAATATCAAAATTACCAATTTGGTTCTAATACGAACTAGTTTGCAATAATCAACGATATCTGAAATACAAACTTTATTTTATAAATGTAATAGAGAACTTATTTATCTTAATAATAAACTTGGTTTTCTAACGTGACTATCTCGGTTATAATAAGCATATATCTCTTGCTTATAACCAATAGAATGTACCTTCCAACACGCGAACTATTCTACCACTTAACAAGCAATCATTGTTAAAAATTAATGAGAAAAGTATGCAAGATTCTTATCCTATCGTACAATACGATTACTCCTCTTCGTCATTTCGTGATACTTCAAGTAATAACTTGCTCATTTTTCTAACTCTAAAGAAAATAGAAAGAAAGTTGAAGTTTCGTGTTGAAAAAGATATTCACATTTATAAAATATAACTGGATACTTTAAGGAGTCCTCGGATCTTCAGAATTCATTGTTCTGATGCTGACCGAATTACCAAAACGTTGTCGATCGTAAACACGTAGCAAAGCTTTTTTCTGTGGTGTCGTAAATCTCGTTTTATATTTTTCAAGGGTCTGCTTTTTTCAGATGTTTTATATCACTCAGTTTATTGCAGAAATGAAATGTACGCTATTATATTTCGAACTACTGGTATGTTGATCGAATAAGATATGTGTAATCAATAACATGGAATATGTAGTATAACGTATTTGAGTACAATATACAAGATTGTAATCCGATTTATTGTTAAATTATAATTATATCAAATAAACACAATACTTTGAACGTGATATAAGCTCGATTTATGCGAGAGATTATCGATGGTGAAAGCCGGATTATACCGAAACGATTTCTCTTTTTAAATTCTCGTCTTAACGATCCGTACGAAACGATTAGCGAGGTCCATCGCAGCCTGAAAAGAGTCTCATAGAGACAACGCGGAAAAACCTCTTATCCTCGACAAATCCGCGAAGAACTGGCAACGACGTCTCACAAAATCCGCTCAGATCAAGGAGTAATTTTTCCAGCAGAGCAAAGCTTCTCGCATCTAGCCGGCTGAACGTTATAGTTGTCATTATTCCGGAGGGTATAGCTTCCAATCCGCGATCCATTTTTATCCCTCTTTCTCTCTCTCTCTCTCTCTCTCCCTCTCCCTCTCCCTCTCTCTCTCTCTCTCTCTCTCTCTCTCTTTCACTCTCCCTTTACGCCTAAAACTTTAGTCTAGAAAAGAAATACAGCGTTTATCCGATTCCTGTCTACAATTTCTCTCGCTGTTTCATTTCAATAGATAGAACGTAATTGAGTTAGGGTATCTTTTCAGAAGAGATTCCTCGAGAGAAATTTTTCATAAAAGTGAATAACGAAGAAATGGGAATACCGTCGGTACGTCGATGAACAAACGAATTTCTTGAATCGATCGACTACGAATGAAAAGAAAAGATCTTTCTTTGAAGTTAAAGGATACACAGAAACGTTAATGGTATGGGGTTTCGAAGGGCAAACGGAGTTGCTATTTGATGGAGTATAAGGTGATAGGACGATGAAACAACATAAATGGAATACGAAAGAACATACATATGTATATATGTATATAGATATGTATCTGCATAATATCGACTCTACCAACTTTCTTTGAAATCGGCAATCATTCTGCTTTTCCATTTCTCCACTTCAATCTACCCATGTCGATGATTGTCTTTTTGATTGGAAAGTATCGTAATACGGTTTTCCACGCCAGTCACACGCAAATCTTTTCCTCCTAAACAAAGTCCAATGAACTTTTTCGTTTCTTTATATATTTAAATGCGAGAGACATCTTTGTGTCTCAAAAATTCTTCTTCTTCAAAAAAAAAAAAAAAAAAAAATATATATATATATATATCTGATTTATAAAAAATTATACTTAGATTTACCAGTGTATAAATATAACATGATTTAATGAAAACGTCGAGAATTCGGGGTTTTAGTATAGTTATACGCAAACGCAAGGGGATTTTCACGTAAACCCTACTTATCCGCTAAAGTTATTCAGAGAATGAAGATACTCCTATCGGCGAACGTCACACCCACCATGTGACAGGATCAGTTCGGAATAACGAATGAGCCTGTATGCTGGGCGATAACGTTTGCGTTATAACTTTACAATGATCGTCAGCGTGTAAGTACTATACTCCATTATCGTGTACCTATATAAATTCAGTTCATTCTCCGACTCACGTATGTACTTACTCTAAAACACAGAGAGAATTATTGACATTAAATTTGCAATGCAATGACGAATGTCTGGCGAATCAAGCGTTTTCGAGAATTTCAAAATTATCGCTCAGAGGCAAATTTCTCGATGAATTTGAAAAACATCACTACGCATTTTATGGTATCCAATTCTCGTTTTCAGCTAATATTTGCGAAGGTAAATGAGAGCGATTAATAAAAATATTCCAATAACCCTTATCGTTGATTTTACTTTGCTATGAAGCTCGATATAAACCGACCAAAACGATGTGATACGACGTTGACCTATTCATTTCGATAAAATAGAATATAAACGAAAATATCTGAAATATTTAGAATACATCATGAATGATAATATAGAAATTTACAATACTGTAAAATCGATTTTTATTAAATATACAATATAAATTGTATTTAAGCAATTTATCACTAAAAATAATTTCATTAAAAACTACGGCATGAAACAACATAAAAATCAAATCTTTGAACTTTCATATTAATTAACTTTGATAACGTACGATATTACTTTTTCAATAATTATACATATAAGATAATTTTTCTCTGAATATAATTAAAAGAAAAATACATCTTCCGTTTACAGATGAGCTTTCATATTATAAAGTTGGCCGATAGTTCGCAACGATAAAATAAAAAAGAACGACAAAAACAAGATATAAAGATAGAAAAAAGAAAGAGAGAGAGAGAGAGAGAGAGAGAGAGAGAGAGAGAGAGAGAGAGAGAGAAAAAGAGAGAGAGAGAGAGAGAGAGAGAAATGTAGGGAGTGTGGGATGGGCGAGAATAAAACGGTGCAAGCCGTATTTTACTTTTTCATGAATCCCCACGTTGTGGTGCAATAATTGCGAATATCGGGATATCGATCGTAATCTGGAGAACTCCGTTTTGAGCATAAATCTGGCTTATCTGTGAACCAGCAACAACGCAAACTACCTTCCTCATAGTCCGGAAGCATCGCCAAACTTGTTATTGTTATTAGCCACTCGAAAGCCATCATGATCTCATGCCGATATAATTTTCAAAATCCACAGAGAAGATACCGACTATTTTGGGCATCTGCCTTGATATCATACGATCTAATCGTAACGTTAACGTCTCAAATGAATCCTATTTTCTGTATTGAATGTGAATCGAGAAATTTAATTAATAATTAGCGATACGATGCGAATTTTAATTAGGTATTTAACTGCTTCGCGTAAACGAAACGAACATTAAAATGCATCCGATTCAATTTATTTTTGATTATCTATTATTTTGCTTATTCAAGTTGATGTATTTAACGAGAGATATTTTTATTATACTTTGTTACAATAATTATATTTGAATTCATATAATGACAATGAGAATAATAAATGAAAAAGAAAATATCGAAAAATTGCTCTTTAAATAACCGTCGAATAAAGTGCACTTACAGACGGACTACTATATTTGAAATTCTCGAGTGAAGAGAAATGGTGTGCGGTAAAGAATAATAACCATTTCAACAGCACTGTACTAATCGTTCGCACCGCCTTCGTTTGCGTGCACTGAAGGGACAAAGGAAGCTATATCGGGCTTCTCTTGTTACGTAGTAAGAAGAGTGCCCGGCAATAAAATAAAGTGGCCGATGTAACAAGTAGAAAAGAGGAAATGGAAATAGGGGTGAAAGAGAAAAAGAGAGAGAAAGAGGTAGAGAAGAGTAGAAAGACCTCTAACGCGTCCAGCCTAACCGCGTCCACTTACTGGTGCAAATTTTAGCGAAATTGTCGTGCATCCGTGCGAGTCGTTTCTTCGAGATGAGGGTCGAAGCCATTCAAAGTCCACTCGAAAAACATTCGTACGTACATTGTACGTCCTCCTTGCGGTCCATTTGAGATGATTCACAATCCTTTTCCTTTCTAACAAATTTTCTAACAACGTTTATCACATTACTAGCGTGATTCAAGTGTAACATTACAACGAAATAGAAAGACACGAAATATAATAATAACAAGTAGAATAATTTTTAAACTTCAAAGAAATGTTACAAATTTTAGCAATAAATTCATTTTACTCTATTTTTTTTTTAAATGCCAATATTTTTACAAACAAACGAATTGAAAGATTATTTTATTAGTGGATTAAATAAACTCGATCTCTGTTGTGGATTATTTTGTATTTTATATATATATATATATATATATATATATATATATATATATTTATATATCCCACAAATACGTTTTATGTTTGATATATATTTGATGTACATACGATATACATACATCGTGCTTATATAGATACATACCTACATATTAAAAACGGAATGCTGTACTCTACCAAAAGCTAACCATTAAAAAGAATTCTACTACTTCAAAAAGAGGATAGTTTTGAATATTGACTGAAGTGAGCGATATGTTCATTCAATGTACCGAGTTATATGTAACTTTTTTTCAGAGACTTTCTAACTAACAGATTTTTCGTCGTATAGTCGAATAAAATAGTAGGCACTCAAATATCGGCTAACATCAATTAATCTCGATAAAAACTCGATATCACTGGTCGCATCGGTAAAAAGTACGATGAAGAAAATAAAAATATATAAATTATATTTTGACATAAATCGTTCCGTTCCTTTCTCGATACTTCCAACATGAATCCAATCATCGTCTATCCATCGTGATTTATTAATTTCTGTTAGCCAAGAATATGCCCTTTCCTCTGCTTCAATAGGTAAATATATTGAAGAACAAAATCCCTTTTTCTGTCTCTTTTCCTCTGACTTTTTCCTCTTTTAATAAAATTTCTTGATAATCATACCGATTCGGATATACTCCATTACGTTCAACATACTTCTATATTCTATAAAGTCCAGTAAAAGCGAAAAATTGAACTTGTCTCTCCTGATTTTGTGAACTTTTCATCCTGGTATACGTCATGAATATTCCAAATGGATTCTGTAAAATCGAGTATTGTTCACGGGTGACAGTTAGTGTAAAATCCATGCATTGAATCATACATTTTCTCTTATATTACATAGACAAAAATGAAGTGAAAGTTAACTATCATGGTACGCTCGTGTCGAATTTGTGTGTCGTTCGATCTCCAAAATGCTACTGACAACGTTTGATGCATCCAAACTGGATTTACATGTCACGGCTTTTGGATTTTAGCCAAATTGGCTGCACCTGATTTCGATCGACGTGCCCGGGGCATTACGCTATTTTATACAGCACTGAAGTTGATCCCAAAACGTTGCTGGTGCTTACAGTTTAGACCCCATGGTCGACACCAAGTTCGACCGTTCGACTTTACGATCCCAAGTTTCAATGGCGCCCACAAATGACGGACCTGCGACGAAGCATCCGCGCTACGATCACCTCCCCTTCGGACATGACGTCAAGAACAATCCTTCGTTATCCCGAAGGAATTCCTCTAGCATTTTCGAAGATTTATGTAATTTGTATTTGCATAGAATGTTTCATCGGAATAAAATTAAATTTCTCTTATAGAAAATTCAAATCGGTATAACTTACAAAGCGAATTGAAATTTTGAAAAATATTTAAAATAAAACTTGCTTCATTCAATAAGGATATTTAAAAAAATCGACGTGATCTTTATTTTACACGGTGTAAAATCGTAATAACGTTGATATCGTTTTTATTAATATGATACAAACGTCGTTTATGAATTATGAAAGTTATCACCATATCGATACTAGAGCCGTACTTATTAAGTAGCCATGTTAAACTTAGTGATTTATACAAATCCTAGTCGTACATATAGTTTCAGTAGTTAAATACACGCGCTAATTTCTATCAACGATCGAGAGATTTCAATTACAATCTCATTACAATATTCCTGCATTTCGTGTATTTCTCTTGGAACATGAAATTTCCATTGAGTTTATGACATATTGATGAGCAAGAAGGAAAACATAATTTTCTAGTCAAGCGATTCACACGGTTTAAATAATTCGTATCCAATAACGTCAGCAATTCCTCTTCGTTTTCCATTTAAATATTTGAATATCTTGTAAGGTGTTTCCTTATTTAAAATCAACTGGCAGTTAAACGAAATTTGATTCTTACAATTTAAAAAAATTTTTTCTCAACAATTTCTTTTAAATCTTTTAATCGCAAATAGAACCGACTATAATTCGTGTGCTTCGTTAAAACGTTTCTCTTCTCTTATCTTTGATGAGTTTTAAAAGAAAAGTAGAAATGAGTAAAAGAAAAAAGTTTGTAGAAAACATCTAAGATAAAGAAACGTGTAAAAGTAAAGTAAGTGAGAAGGGAAGGAGAAAAAGATTTAGCGTCACGTAAGACGAATCGTCGAGTCCGCGTGTGACGCGAATAAGAGGACAGAGGCAAGCAAGAGGACGCGAAAGGACTCGAGAAAAGTCGGGAGGGTTCGAGCCATTGCCGCATTGCACCCTCGCTCACGCGATTTCGCCTCTATCGATTCGCGATGCTTTCCCTCTTTGATCCCGCATTATTATATTTACTACTATCCCTTTCAATCCTGTCGTTTTTAAAAAATTGCTTATCTATTCTTTACTTCTTTTTATCCGACTTTATTTCATTCATTCATTTAGCAAGCACCAATAATAATAACGTCTGATAATAATATTTGCCATCGCTTATTGCATTTTAATCCTTCAATCCCTATTGTTACGATCAAACCGTTAAAAAGTCATGAAATTATAAAAAAAAAAAGAAAGAGATAAAAAGGAAATAAGATTTAATTGAAGAAAGAATTTCAAATTAGAGGAAGGCACTAACGATAACTGTCTCATGTCTTTAATAATTCGAAATATTACTCGAAAAGCTTTCCCTTTAAAGAAGCAAATATGGGTGAAAATTATTTTAAAAGTAAAAGAAATTACTTTACTTATTAGAGTGAAAATCTACTGCCCCTTAAATTAATCATTCTTAAATAAAATTATTATGTAATTATATTATATTAGAATGTTTCCTCTCACTCTCTCTCTCTCTCTCTCTCTCTCTCTCTCTCTCTCTCTCTTTCTCTCTTTTCACCACAACTAACTTGTTACGGTAAACGCGAAATATATGGGAAACGACATATCTTTTCCGGATATACGTTACTTGCATGCATATCTGCAATATTCATTCTTATATTTGTAACATTTTTCTCATAATCTCGAGATTTTCGCACGTATTTATCGGCCACTTTGAAAAATTCAAAACGAGCTACCGGTACAGCCGCACATTCTTCTTCGCTGCTTCGTCAGAGGGAATTTTGCGGCTTTCGACCCGTGGGATTTGGAAAATGCGGTACTTTGCAGCTGTGCAATATGCTCTCGCCCCTCGCGCGAAGCCAGAACTTGCGCCATGGAACTTTCGGTGTACAGTCACTGTTACGAATTATGTTAAATGGTCTTCGTCCTTCGTGAGAAAGATTTTGTAAATTACAAGAAAAATCACTTTTTAAACCTTTCCTGTTTACTGAATTATTGTCTTTGTCGTTAATGTAATAATATTATTACATTTAACGAATAATATTGTAAATTCAATAAAATATTATTTTAATTAATTGAACGATCATCAGGGAATTTTTTTGTTTGAACAAATAATAAGTAAAATAATTGAATATCTATTGTTTATCTATTATTTTTATTATTATAATTCTAAACTTTCGATATGGTAAGAAAAGAAATTTTTTGAACGACTGTACGTCACATCACCTATTGCGCGAAGATATCTGTTCTTTTGTAAGAACGTCTTCGCAATCCTTGTCTGCAAATTTTCCAAGAAAGATATAGTACGTATCTCTCTTTACAATACGAAGATACGCTTAATACCATTTAATTAATTCAAAACCGAATCACTGGAATGAATCGTAGGAATACTGGAAAATGCTTTAAATATTTGGACTTCATTAAGTTCTTCGAAATATAGAAGAAAAATTATGCAAAATTTTGTATAAAAATCATGTAAAAATATATCTCTTTGAGAGCATTTCTACAAAGTAGAAAAAAGTTTTACCCATTAACTTAAACTTTTTAAATTCATAGAAAATACGGAGAGCACGTTTCATGTTCTTCAAGAATCGCATTCCCGTAATCTCTCTCTCTCTCTCCCTCTCTCTCTCTCCATCTCTCTCTCTCTCTCTCTCTCTCTCTCACGCGCGCGCACGAGCTCGGTGGTAGAAAGTTTCGTAGCCGGGAGCATGCACTCGAGTAAAATTCACCGTCATCTTTCGTGGTTGTGTTGCCTCGCGAGATTCTTGCCTTAAAATCATATGACTTGCAGCAGACAGTTTTGCCGCGTGCTGCCTAGTGAGCTTACAGGAATAAACGTAGGTATATTGTAGGAAAAGAGGAAGAGAGAAAGGCAGAGAGAGAGAGAGAGAAAGAGAGAGAGAGAGAAAGAGAGAGAGAGAGAGAGATAAATATATATACACACACAAACAGAGAGGGAGAGAGGGAGAGGAGAAGTCGGAGAGAAACGAACGCGCTTTTCACGCACGAGCGAGCGCACACGAGCCGGGAAAATTCGTTGAAGGCGTCGAGCCTGAGACACGTTAAAGGTCTTCATCCGGCTGTGCACGGCTGGACGAGTGCGCGGCCGTCTGTAGTACGAGTGAAGGATGTTACCATCCAACTCTGAAGCTGCTGTTGCTGCCTCGGAGAAGCTCTTCTCGCAGACATTCTCACACGCTCGACGACAACAACGACAACGACTCCGACAACGACGACTACGACGTAGGTAGTGGCGGACGTTTCGCGAGTTTGCTTATGACGCCATAAGCAGTTGCCTCGCTCAACTCGCTAGAACGATGGCAGATGGAGAACGCCAGAGGTGGAACGAAAGGGGTGGATATACACGACGAGTAGATGGAACCATCCACCCATCCAAAGTCCACCTTTCATCTCTCTCTCTCTCTCTCTCGCTCTCTCTCTCTCTCTCTCTTTTACACGTCTCTGTGATCTCATTCTTGTCTTTCCTATTCTCTTATATTCTCTCAGGTCTCTCTCTCTCTCTCTCTCCATTTTTTCTTCATTTTTTTCTTAAACTTTCTATTTTTCTCGTCGTCCATTTCTTGTACCAAAGAACAAATACAATGTTAGGAGGTTCTCCATTTGAACTTTCCACGAACTTGTTCGTCTTTCAGTGCATGACGCATCATGCGAAATTATTTGAACCTGCCGTGAAACAACACGTCAAGATGAAAAGATATAAGGATAATAATGATGATTATGACGACGACGACGACAACGACGACGACGACAAGGAAAAGGACAAGGATGTCTGGATTTAGGTATGCTAGAAGACATTTCGACAAACTCGTACAAGTTCTTATTGCTTAAGAAGAAACAGAAAGGAAAGTACTGAGTGAGAAAACACTTCTGTCTTTTTACACTTTGCCTTTTCACCCGAGAAGTAGATTCATTTATTTCCTAAGAAATTCTTTTATGATTTCAAGAATTGAGATTATGGCTTAATACACCGAGTTAAGGCTTTTCATTTGTTATATTATTTAACTGTAAAAGAGAAGAAATTATTTGACTCGTAAAATTTTAATTGACGTCACAGGACTATGGACTAGATATAATAATATAAAGCATTTAAATTCTAATTCTTTTGCATGATTAATGCGAAGTTGTTGGCGAAGATTATCATACGACGGAAACGGGTCATAGAAAATCGTGGATAACGTGCAAGACAATTGATGTTTATGATCAATAAAATTTTGTATATCACGAAGGGATGAAGTTGTATGGTGGGTGGTATTCGGAAATTGAAGCCACTGCGGTGGAAATTAAATTTAGGTATTAACCGTGCAGTCAGCAGACGCTACTACTATGAGTTGACATTGTGCCAGGATAATAGACTCTGTTTCCGTAATTAACTCTCTGCAAAACATTGCGGTCTGTGCGTTTGCTCTTCGACCAATGTAATTACTGCTACCCGGCACACGCGTTATTTCGCTACACGAAACCTTTTCATTCACGAAAAACGGATCCGATAAACACGACGTTCATTATCATGCCACTTCAATTATATCCTCGATGTCTTCCTGCTTGATGATTTGATTCAGTCATTTTACGATATGACAAATTATCATTTATTGACGTAACAAGAAAAGCAACAAGTTCATATGTTACTTTTCTATTTTCTTATTTCTTCATTTTATAATACATTACTCGAAAGAACTTACGACAAATAGTTCCTAATCAAACAGCAGATTACAATTTATTTCAACTTTCGATAGTAGAATAAAATCGTCGATAAAAATATATAAAATAAAAATTTCGATGGTATACGAACCGTACTTGATATTTATTGAATATATCATGATTAATACAATGGATTAACGACATCTTTAATATTTGTCTAGATTAGAATTTTTCAAATTTTTTTCGCCATGCAACTGAATATGTTTCTTTCTAAAAGTGCCGCGGTTCAAATATTTATAATATAAAATTTTTAAAAACATGGTAAACTGAAGTCACTGTATGTTATTTTAAAGACAACCATTATTTCAATATTTTCGCGAACCAACAAGAATATTCTACGAGAACTGACTTTCTGGAAGTCTCTTACAAATTAATCATTTTTCTTACTTTGACGTGTGGTATTATTTCATAACCCATTGAAAATTTAATGCGGTCTAATATTCCGTATAGGTTGAAATAAGTTTGTCTAAGCTATGATATTTCTTGAATCGTTACTATTTATCCGTGCTTGTTCATTTATCGCGATTTTAACGTTTTTAACATTGAAAATGTTCCGTTCTGTTTTTAGATTCTTTTCTTAACGTTCGTTTCATTTTCTTTTCATTCGCGTGTTATATCACATAAGACAAGATAAAAAAAAAAAAAAAAGAAAAGAAAAAAATAGAACATATTGTAGCCAGGATCCTAAGAAGAGTCAGCTCCCAAAGGGAGTAAGAAAGAGATGAAAAAGGGTAAAGAGAAATTTTCTTCGTCGCGACGTCGACCCATTTGTACCTGCAACGATGTCTCAATGGACCCCATGTTTCGCTTTTCCGTTAGAATAATATATTGTTGCGTATATTCCGTATAAATGAATATTCTAGTAGACCGCAAACGCGTCGGCCCCGATATTCAACCTAGCTAAGCTCGATACCACCGACAAGCAACGAGCTTTTGCGTCATAACTAAAACAAGGCTTTTTGGAAAACTCGTCGACGATGTCGTTGGAATTAATGACGGCTCTACCTCGATAGTATCGTTGAACGTGCTTGCGATATATATATATATATATTTATCCTTGTTAATTACGGATAGGTGACACACACTCACCTACATATATATTATTTTCAACCATTTATTCGAATCTTTAATTGTACGTCTATATCTCTAACTCAAGTAGCATTATTAATTGAACGATTTTCAAAATTTAATTTAAAATAATTATAAAGGGGATATAAGATAACGATAGAAAATAAATCATTTATTTATCATGAAAAGAGAGAACGTTTTAATTTAACGTTTTAAACGTGAACAAATTTTACAGATTTACGATCATTCAAAGTGACACCAGGAGAAACAAAGAAAATAAGACTGTCGCATTGTAAATGAAAAATTTAATTAAAGATAGTTTTTTTCGATAGAGATAGTACTGGCCAAAAAAAGAAAAGAAAAAAAAAAAAAAGAAAAAAAAAGAAAGAAGGAAAAAATATGTAAGGTTGAAAGAATGATCGGGAAATTCAACATCTCGTTAAAAAATGATATCAAGGGATGAGTAAGTCTATCGAGATCAGAACAGCACAAAACCATCGTTCTATTCCCCTGGTGCTCGTACCATGCTAGTACCATCTCGAACGCATCAGATTTCTGATTCACAAAAGAGAAAGATAGATAGATAGATAGATAGGTAAAGAGAAAGAAAGAGAGAGAGAGACAGAGAGAGAGAGAGAGAGAGAGAGAGAGAGAGAGAGATCGTGACCAATCGAAATGAAACGAAATTAGCTGTGCTCGGTTAAAAAGTTTTATCTGGATGGATTAACGAAGTTCGGAGATCAAAGTGCCGTAAACGTTGACCAAAATGTTAGAGAGAGGAGGGAGGAAGGATGGATAACGCTCAGTGCGAGATTATTACTTCTATTTTGATATCAAGGACTTTTCGGTCCTTTTCCGCGAATTCTGAAAGTCGACCTACCGAGGCATGCATGATACGGGAGAGGAGCCTGAATTAATTTCGCACAGAGCTCGTTGTCGCATTCCCCGGGGGTCGGTCCGGTATACGAAAAGTAATATTACCACCCCTAGGCAAGCCTGGTAGCGACGAGGGGGGATATAGAGGGAAGATGGCAGTAGGGTAGCCGTTGCAGGACGGATACAAAGAACGAAGTAGAGAAAGAGAGTGAGAGAATGAGAAAGAGAGAGAGAGAGAGAGAGAGAGAGAGAGAGAGAGGAAGAAAGAAAGAGATATAGGACGGCATGGTTAGTGAGAATGTCAGGGAAAATGGAAACAGTGGTGGGCGAAAGAAAGAACAACGTTGAAAAGAAGCGATGAGGAAAGGACAGAGATGGAAGGAGTGAAGATGGGTGCTGGAAGATATAAGAAGCTCCTTCATTTTCATTAATAAAACATCTCGTTGGGTGAGAGAACGGTACCGGTGAGGAGGGATGACGAAACCGTTGGAAAGAGATGGTACGGGTACGAAGAGTGGGGTTTGATGGAAGAAGAGAACGTAGACGTAGGTACGCTACGGTTTGCGACTATTTCTGAATAACAACGAAATGCAAAGTAGCGAGTAGCGAAGAGGAAAGGAGATATAGCGGTCCCTCTTTCTCTCTTTTCGTCTCACTCTCGACACGTCCTTCTTCAAGCAACTTCTTCGACTCGTCTTTAGGCTCTCTTCTTAAGACCGCAAACTCTTCTTCCGTGTATCTTACCGGTCGAGGAGAGTTACCTTCTCGAGATTCTTCTTTTCGTTTTACTCATACTCTATCTTTCTTTTTCTTTCTCTCTTCCAAAGCGATTTAATCTATGCCCAGAGAAAATTAGCCATATATTAGTTCGCGGCTCGTTTTATCGGCTACTTCCGGTTATCGCGTGCCGTTCCACCGTCTTCCGGCTTCTGAAATTCGCTTTAAATGACCAAAATATTTTATCATCTTTTACTTGAGAATTATCAGAGTACAATTTTCCGCCAGTAAATTTGATCTTGACTTTCTGAATGATTAAATTATCGGAATGAAAAATGATATCGATTATTTATTAATAACATACTTATCGTTCCCTCGTAATACAGTCCCATGGAATAAGAAAAATGAGGCTTTCACCTTTTCTTCCTATTACTCCGAAGATAAATAAAGGAACGTAAATCATTAAGATCGCTGATCTATTCAACGACGTAATCATAGCGTAAAAATGGAAATCGAAAGGAACATAAGAGATATGAGATTCTCTTCTCTGTTCCTCGAAAAAAGAAAACACGTTTTTCATGCTCTTTCTAAGCATGAAAATGATACCGAAAGAGAAGATAATGAATCGACGTCGGTTGGATTAATGGCAGTTCGTGATTACTGGTGCGCAATGAAAAAAATTATGTCCTTTGGTACGCGTGCGCGCATTCGTCACGATATGAAACTACGAGACCAATGACAAAAGAAAGATCACACTGACGTCGTCGTCTATTTGTAGAAAGAACTTCCACTCGAACGCCTCCTTCCGATACTCTGCACTACTTTTTTCCATCGTGGAAAAAGAAACCTCGTTTGCGGCATACATCATTCCGTCCGCCGACTTCGCGTTTTCTATCGTTATGGTAACTCTTCTTTTTATTTTCTCTTTGTTCCTGTTTTTCCTTTCTTCTTCGATGTTTGCCAGAAAGGAGAAAAATATACATACATATATATTAATGGATATATATCGCGTAAAACTACTCAGTAAATTCGAACCTGATGTAAATTTACAAAAAATTAGTATCAATTTTTTTTTGATTTTATTAATTACCATGAATAATATCAAAGCGTTAGAAAGATATTCGTAAGCTTCGTCGTTAGTATTACAAGATGACAACAAAATAGGTCTTCTCTTATTAATTAAGATGAACATCCATCATTCCTGAACAAAAAAAGAACCATCATTGCGTCGGAATCCCTTTCTTGTATATTCATCTTGTGACATTTCTTACCCTCGATATCAGCGGAGATCGAGTATCTTGAAGAGTCTTCCAAAATGACATAAGAGATTATGTCGAGCAATCGATGTTACTTGATAATTAATAGTCTCATCTGAAATATTATAATTTACCATTAGTTCTTTTATTTAATTTCCAAAATTGGATTATGATATTTTTTGTTTACTTATTATTTTTCTAAAGTATTATATAGATCATTGATGCGAAAAATTCATACAAAAATCTGTATTTCTTAAAAAGAAATTCCAATTCGATTCGCGAATGATGGGTGAAAGATAATCTATAGTGTAAATTTACGTTAGAAATATCTAAAAGGAAAGACAATCTCTCTTTCCAGTTCTCCCGTTATTCAGATATTATATCGTATTATTCGGTGAGCGTAAGATAAAAAGAAAACGATACGATCGTATCTAGAAAGAAAATCAGTAATATCTCGGGCTTTCAGATATCGTCGCCAACGGGCGACTTCGATTAGTCGGCCAATCGGAAAAAGTTTTACAGTCCGTGAATGTGACGTATCGATCGATAGATTAAAGCAAAGTAAAAAGTAGTCGACTCTAAAGGTCTGTCCGTTCCGTAACACGGCTCGCACCTCAGAATTCTCGAAATATTCATGAATACACTCGAGCGAAGTGGAAAGATTTAAAAGACGCGCGAAATACTTACCAAGTATACTCTTCTTTATTTATTTAAAGAATCTTCGAGAGGTTCAGTTACACGGGGAATTTTCTATCGGATGAGACAGGAAGTATTTCGCTAGTTCTTAAACTTCGATCTGCGTGTTCGTAAGCTCACTCGAATAATGAATGCGATTTAAGCTTTTAGATTTTTACGATTATAGATATTCTACGAGCTCTCATCGAATTTCTCATATTATTTATTCTACAGGTAGTATCTCTTTTGCGAATAATTTCTTTTATTTATTTTGAGAAAAGAAAAATTGATAGACATCATCGACGATACGCGCTCTGTCAATCCTTTAATAATTATCAAAAGTCCTTTGATTGTTTCGTTAATTAACTTTTTTCTTTAGAATCTTGCTTTTTAATAAAATTAAAAGATCACTTTATCAATCGCTCGAATATTACGATACGATGTAACAATAAAGATTTTAATCAACCTTATAAACATCGTATTCATCCAAAAATCAATCCTACTGATATAGTCAAATCAGTTTGTTTTATTATAATCGAAAAAGATCCTATACCAGATACATTTGCTATGTACGCAAAAGACACAATATTCCGTGAATCTCTCATGGAATCTACCATTCGAAAGGAGATAGATAGATAAGATTTTCGATTCGAAAAAGATGTAGATCAATCGGTGAAATCATCCTGTCCACGCTTCGGTAAATCTACGATCGGTCGAGGACGTCAGTAGAGAATTCCGCAAGAAGACGCGAGCGTTTCCAAGTGTACGAAGGTCTCTTGAGATCGATGGGAACATACATACTTGAAGCTGTATTTCGTCTTCCTTTTGCTTCCCTACCACTGAAATATAAATCGACATAACGATTTCCATCGGACTCAGAGGTGCCGAGTTCTAGTGGATACACCCAATACTGGAAAATCAACTTACCACATTTCTTCACTTCGGGACTGGCCGCATCTTAACCGTTAACATACTCAAAGTTTTGTTAAATATATATATATATATATATATATATATATATATATATATGATCTTATACAAAAACTAAAAGAATTAGAGTATACATTATTTAAGAAAACCTAAATATATAAAAATGTTTACTTCTTATCATTAAATTATAATAGAAAATTGTTCTTTATCTTTAAAATGTAAAAAGGTCAATAGTTAAAAGGAAGAGAGAGAAAGGAAGAAAGGAAGAGAGAGAGAGAGAGAGAGAGAAAGGATGATACGTCTGACCTTATACCACCTGCCACTCCTTCCTCTGAACTCCTTTAATATCCGCACGCTTGCCTATGTACGTATCCGTGCTCACCCTCCACTTTTAAATTCCTCGTGAGCCACGACCGACTGCTGAAAGTCCACGAACGAGTCGTGAGCAGTGTGTTTTATGAAACTTTCATCTCTCGTAATCTCAAGGTATCTTGGCTCTGACCTCCCTATACCTACACACGCCTTTCCACCCTTAACCATCTTTATCTCTCTCTTTTTCTTTCTATTTCTTTTTCTCATCTTATCCTTGCTTTTTTATAGCACATTCTTCCTTCTCTCTAACTTCGATCTTTAGCTTCTACTTCCGTTTTCTCATTCGTTTCTTTCTTTTATCGACCTCATTTTATCTCACTCTTACGCTTTTCCTAATCGAATCCACAAGTCCGAATGACTGACTCGAGAAAACATTTATATCTTTTTAATGATTTATAAGAAAATATTTTACTAACCTATGTTGGTTCTCATGGTAGAATATATCTAGTCAAAAATTTAAAAAAGATTTATAAAAGATGTCATTTTGACAAATGATAAAATAAATAATATCCTACAAATTTTATATATTTATATTCTAGATATATTATTTCTAATTTATGCGATCCCATTTAAAATTCAACGCTCTCGAAAGAAATAATATTTCAGGTCCATCCGAATTGAAACTACTATACTTACCTTTAGTTCCTTACAATTTTATATATAGGTAATACGGTAAAAAAGTTTAAGAGAATTCAAGTTGGAAATGGGTATAAGAGTTAAAAGACGATAGCTTACAGAGATAAACTGAAACTTTTGGATAGAACATCAACTTCAAAGATCCCAAAGATCTTCAAACATAATCGGCATATTCTTGAAGGGACCGTATTTTCATAAAGATACTTTCCTTTCAAAGAGAGAAAGAGAGCATCGACTTTTTTATAAACATTTATAGAGTAAAAGATATAAAACAAGTAATAGATATATGTCCTGTTCTAAATGAAATCGAAAAATCGTTACCCATGCATTTCGATGAATCGATCGAAGATGGGAATAGGATATGACGGGACAAAATGAAAATTTCAAGTCTACTTTAAAGCTTCTACTATCGAATTTCCCAGTTTCGATTTTCCGAAGATCTCTAAATTCACGAGAAAATCTCTAACCGATTTCCTTTTCGATTTTTCATAAAATTGTAACCTTGAGTATGTTCAATCAGTGAACTGAAAGCGAAACGAATCGAAAATCTTTTCCATTTGAAGGAAAAGATATTTTTCACAACATTTTTGCGACCACTTTAAGAATCGTGTATCATTAAAGTTCAACGTTAATAAAAATGTTCAAACAAATAATTATCAATTGATTGGATTATACGATTTATATTATCTATCAGAGATATAAAACGATACAAATTATGTCTTACGAAATATTCCAAACCTGTATATAAATTCTAGTTGAAAGTGAGAGAGAGAGAGAGAGAGAGAGAGGGAGGGAGAGAAAGTAGAACTTGAAGAGGACGTGCCAGAGAGGGTCAGAGGGATAAGTTAAGGTATGAGAGTGCGGTATGGGGTGCTGAGAGAATTATGTGGCGACAAGCCGACAACCCCTTAGCACCGAGTGACAAATACGGGGTGCGCCGTACCTTTCCTGCCTGGCACGACACACTACGCTGGTTTATTCGTCGAAAGAAGAGAAAGGTATGGAAGAAAGAAAGAAGGCCTTTCTTTCTCAGGAAGTCACTCAGTCACCAGGTTATGGCTGCGACCGACAGTCCCCTTACGCTCGTCTATAACCGATTCGCAAATTCTCCTTCTCTCATTTTGCATCCCTTTTTCTTTCTCTCTTACTTCGGCACGTTCCCACGCGTTTCTCAACGTCTATATTTCACCTTATGTGTACAAGTATACATAACGTAAGAGTTGCCACCAATTTCTTTGGCACGAGAAAACTTCTTAAACTTTACTATACGCCCCTTCTCGGCTCAAGTCTCGATAGTTAGAAAGGAAAAAGCCTGGATAGAGAAGCGTTATTGTTATTTATTTCGACGATTTTTCCCTCAAGATATATGCGATACTGTCAGACTCAGATGCAAATATTCACGACTTTGAAACCGAATAACTTCTACGATGAGAGAACTTGAGGGAAAAGGAAGATCGATATTTACTATAGCCGATACTAACGTATCCGAAATTACATTTATTGATTTTTCTAATATAAATGTTCTTATTAAATTAAATAAAAATTTTAATATTCAATATGATTATGCATTTTAGATATCGAGCTTATTTTTGTTTCTTCGAATTTGAAGAATTTTCTTCGAATTTCCTTCAAATTTTCTTCGAATTTTCTTCGAATATTGAAAATACTTATCTATTTTTGGTCTTAATAGATTCAAAAGTGATTCGGTACGTTGCAATTCGAACATCATGAACATCGATGTGTCCTATCGGAATAATGTTCTAGCGTAGATACGATTATACCTGTGAAATGCGGCAGATATTATGCTCGTGAAAGCATTACGTGCCGCGTTGAAACATAATTCTGAAAGGCGGAGTGAACGCATTGAGAGTATGCATTAAGATCTCAAGAGCGATGGAGACATTACGATCGAGTGTCCTCGTGCAATTTTCACCGTAGGCAAATGGAAGGTTGGAAACCGAATTCTCACGTTGCTAACGGGCATCCGTGCTGTCCAAAAGAAACATATCCATTTATTTCCCTTCCATCGCTTCTAAGAATCGTCCTTTTTTCTTTATTCACCTACTTCACTGTCTCTTTCTCGACACCCTTTAATTCAGTGTTTCTCAAATTCACTATTTGTTTTGGAATCTTTAAAGTTTTTTAAAATTCGTTTCTTTTTTCTTTCTTTCTTTTCTTTTTTTTTTTTTGTTTTCTTGTTTTTCTAATTTGCACACATTCCTCATACAATCGTTTTCAAGATAAATATAACCATAGAATCGTTATGAAATTTTTTACACTAAATCTCATTGTTGTTACAACTGATTTAAACTAATCTTTGTCTTTCGACGATACGATTAGAAAAAAATATTAACATTAAAAAAATATAACAAAAAAATATAACATTATAAAATTGATTGTAACGAGAAAGAAAAGGTTATTTTTTACGTAGCAAAACCATTGGGAAACACTGAGGATAAACAATTTAATCGTTAAAATAAAAGTGCGGAGTAGGTGAAAATAGTGGCGGGGGAGATTAATCGCCTTGGACGAAATTAATGAGAGGAATGCGTTTATTTCGTAGGTGGTAGGGAAGCGTAATTAATGAGGAGGGAGGTCGAAGGGACGAACGTATTCTACCGACACGACAAACCGTCGTGGACGCAGCAAGGGAGCACTTACGAGAAGGAAGACGCGAGAACGACAAAGGGAAGTCCATAGTCATCTTGTCTGACGACGATATTAAGCGGAGATTAGGCGAAGTGCTTCATAATAGAAAGCGAGTCTACGATGCGTCACTCAACCATTACATCCTTTTCTTCTTCCGTTCGTTCCATCTTCCTTTTCTGAGCATTAAAGCTCTAATAAAAGCATTAAGCTGTGAGTGAAAAGACTTTTTCGAAAGATACAATAAGAGAATCATTTCTCTCCAAACTACCATCCGATGATAACTATGATAGCACTTTAAATCCTATCATTTCATGTATCATCAATAATTATGCGTTCTCTCGATTATCTTTTTTCGCTTGTTCCATTAATGTGGAAAAAGAAATCATATAACGAATTGCACGTTTGATGGATAGACTTGAAAGGATTGAAATTATATGAAGCGAGAGTACTTATTATTTGGATACAAAGAGCGTTGGTTATTTAACCGAAAAAATTATCTATGATTAATAATTAGTAAGAGACATTGTCCCAAATCACAACGCTTCTCATCAATTTAAGGAATTCTCTTTCAAATCCAAATCCTCTTACTTTTTTGATCGACGAGTACTTTTCAATTTCGATCTTTCAAAAAATCATTATTGACGAACATATTCTATGATCATATTCTATGAACATATACTATGATATCTTTTACTTTTATCTTTTACGAATCTACTCGATAATAATTTGATTATAACGAATGACGGACGAACGTGAAACGATTGAATGACATGCCTATCTTTATTAACAAAGAATCGATTCGCTTCCATAATCAAACGAATTGTAGAAGAAAATAGAAAAGAGGAACCAGGTCGGGTCGATCTCTTTTAATTCACATCGATCGCAACCTCTTTCTGTCTTTTTTCTTTACACTTCTTTTCTTTTACTCTAAGCCACTTGATATCATCGTATATGTACGAGTACTTGGGGATACTTCAAAGAGACGATTTTACGATAAGAACAAATAAAATTGAAGAGAGATAGTTTCTCGAAAAGGTCAAGTGAATAACTATCGCTAATATCATGAGTCTAGTGTTAAACTCTACAAATGTACAAAAATAAATCGATGATTATTACGTTCTCGAGTAAAAATTTATTAATTTGATTATAGAAAAGAAGAAAAACAAAAAACAACAACAACAACTATTATTTATAACAAACGAGAAAATAACTGTACATATTTGAAATTAATTATGAAACGTTCTGTAAGATTCGTTTCATTCGATAAAGTAATTTAAAAGTTATTTAAAAATTGATTAAATTAAAATGATTATTGATATAAAAAAGCTTTCTGATCTTGATATTAACTTTGTTTTTTTTCTTCCCAAACCTTAACACATCCGCTTTACCCCGTCTTCCTCTACTCCACGAAGAGTTCGTGTGGATAATCTTAATCTGTATGGAAAACGAGAGGGAAGGCGAACGTGTCCTCTATCCTGTATTCCAGAGGACGACTTTAAAAATGAGGTTAACGTGTCTACGTGTTCGTGAGAGTAAAATGAAACTGTGAAAAGGTTGGAAGCGTGAGCGAAAACGAAGTCGTTTTCAAGATAGCCTCGATAGCTTGAATACCTACTATTCGATCCCTCTCGCGATATCTTTTTCTTTCTTTTTGTTTTTTTTTTCTTTTTTCTTTTTTTCTTTTTTTTTTTTTTTTAGTGTATTGGATTATACGTCTCATCGTACTCAATCACCTTGAACAAATATTGAATGAGGCATATAAATGACTTGAAATGTAGTAATAGCTAATACTGAGTCTATGTCGTTGGATCCTGTGTACGTTAGGAACGACTTATGCCAGAGCAAATGTCAAAATGAATATCTAAGTATATTTTTCTTTATGGCTCCTCCGTAAGATATAACGTAATATAATTTTTCCTTATTCATTCTTCGTAGATATTTCGTTACACAGACGTTATCATTTTGGAACAATCTTCTTCAGTAAGTATGCATAGATCTAAAATGATACAGGATAATCATATGCTTACGACAAGCTACTCCGTATATAAATATATACCTTATACGAATAATATATATATATATATATATATGTATATGTATATCCCGAAATCGGAATATATATACAATACATAACTACATATATATATATACATATATATACATATATATAACTCTAGGGTTCTACGAAATATAAATTAAGGCGTTAAATGCGGAAGATTATATTCATTAAAATACTATTAGGTATGAAATTAATTAGTATGTGCTATCGATATCCATCAATACATCTTCGTACCAGTTTAATCATTTCAAAGGAACGTTCGTTAAACGTTGCTAATTAATATGTAATCTCAGTCCGTGGCTTTCCGCAAGCATACCTCATCACCACATATCGAGACTCGGGCAATCGATATTAATTTTGATCCATCTAAATCTAAATTATGTTATGAAAGTAATATCGTAGCTAATGGTTACATATTTCAATAATTTTGAAAAATATTTTCACATATTACATCTGTATAGGATAAATTATATTAATTTTCTTATTGATGCCATCAATTAAAAAAAAAAAAAAAAAAAAAAAAGAAAAAAAAAAAAAAAAAAAAAATTATAAGATCCTACTGATGTGATATTTTTATGCTAAAAAGATATTTTAAATATATATTAAATATATAATATTTGCCGTTTCCATGATTAATGAGTTCAATCATATTTCGAAAGCTATCTTTCGTTATCACATATCGACTAATCTGTAATTACATAGAAGCCAGGTATAAACTATTAATAGATACGTACGATTAAACAACACATCCGTATAATCCTTCTCATATTCATTAATAATTATACAAGAGAAAAGATGCGAGCACGACTACTTGCACGCGCAATTATTCGTGTCGAGCGCATTTTCGCTGATTTTATCGTTTGCACGCCGAACCGGGACTGTAGACCCGCATTATTAGCTTGGCAAATAATCCCCGCGGATTTCGCAGTGACAAATTATCTAGGACACGAAGCAGTTTATTCGAATAGGTACACCATGTCCTCCCTATGTTATTTGCATACGCGTTATTCCCCTCCTCCCTCCGATTTCTATGTAACGATCGATTGAAGTTTGAATTCGCCATCAAAAATCTTTACGTATCAGTATACAATGTACGAAAGAAAGAATCGAACGCTATTTTTGTTTCTTCTTAAAAATCTACTATAACAGGTTCCAAATAAAATCTATAAGAAATATTTTCATATGTTAACGCTTTGTTTAAACGTAATAATCTTCGTTTAAAATCATTTATCAAAATAAACTATTAAATTAGATATTCATTAGCCTAGTTATCATTTATTTAAATATGTATTTTTTTGAATAAAAATATATCCGAGGATAATAAAGATGTCTTAGGAGTATGTCATCATTAGGAGCATCGAACCAATTAATCGATCACTGTTAACTTTTTGTTATCGTTGAACGATGAGCAACATCTCCCTCATAGTTATGCTTGTCAATATGCTTGCCATCCTTCGAGGCATGCGTGTAAATAACTTTCTTCAGAATCACTCTGCACGTTCGAGAACTTTAACACCCTTTCCCTTCTCCTTCTTTCCTTGTTACTTTCCTTCCTCTTCCTCGTTCCATCCATTTCCTCATCGTCGTTGTCTGCTCGCCTCAACAAGTCTCATTAATTATGGCCGACAGGCGCCAATTAATTAGAGTGTCACTACAGGCTTTTCCCTTGATCCTGCACACTGTTGTCACTATACCGGATAATTTTCCGTGCAGATGCGCCATCGTTTGATCCGAGAAGCTCGTTAAAAAAAACTCTCATCTTTCTCTTTGCGTTATAAAAACGTCGGGAAACAGAAAAAAAAAAAAAATAATGTGAATAGTAGAGAGTTAATTCCTTTGTAAGAAATGCACGAAATCGAGCGATAAATGTACATATTATCTATTCATACCAATTTTCGAACACTGAACATGGCCTATGTACTTCCGTTTTATTGGCCACGATAATGCCAGCGTTACAATGAAAATGCTGTCGGTCGATGGATAATTGCAATTATTAACCAGTAATAATTAGTGTCGCATTTGGTACCTCATTACGCATATATTCACACGCACATACTGTCGTTAAATAGTACACACGTACGTCCGTTTGCAATTAATAAGTATTGTGTCAAGCATTTATACGATCTTTAACTTTTTTATTCGAAAAGATAAATTTACTCTAAAATAAAGATAATTTATTGAATTTCTACGTCGGAAACAAATTTTTATCGGTACCATTATCGTTATCATTTATAATTAAACTCGTATTAGAAGTAAACAATAAGAAAAAAAAAGAAAGAAAAAAAAAAAAAAGAAAAGAAAAGCCGAAGTCTGGAAATGAGATAGTTGACAGGTTAAAACTTTATTTACGAACTTTATAACGAACTCGTGACAATTTAAGGAAAATCGAAATTACATATCGTCCTACTAATTCCAATTTAATGTTATCGTGAAGGTGAAAATCCCCTGCGGTCTTGGGCTCGTAAAACTGTCCTCCTTTCTCCCTCCTATGTTCCTCTTTTCTCACTTCCGCCAAATAATTAACGATCAACGAGAAAGACGATTTAACGAAGTACACGAGGTCGATCTACTTCGAGAAAATCGAACGAAAAGTTATTAGCGAAATGACCGCATTTATTCTTTATCATTTTGATCAATAAATTTAATTATTGTCATAGATATACATCTAATATATAATATTGTTATATATCATATATATTTAATATTTTATATATATACATATATAAAATATATAAAAATCGTATATATATATATATAATTTTTTCTCGATTGATTAAATTTTCATAATTAGAGAAAGAGGGAAGAGAGAGAGAGAGAGAGAGAGAGAGAGAGGGAGAGCGAGAGAGAGAGAGAGAGAGAGAGAGAGAGAGAGAGAGAGAGAGAGAGGGAGAGCGAGAGAGAGAGAGAGAGAGAGAGAGAGAGAGAGAGAGAGAGAGAGAGAGATAGAAAATACATTCGTACTGATTTGATTTGTCTATTGATATTTTCATTATTTTTAATCTCATATGAAAATACATATATTTGCTTTAAATTCTAAAGATTCTTTTGGGTTATAAATATTACCATTAACATTTGGAATAATAAAATCTAAAAGGTACGAGAGAGTTTAGAATAAGAGAATATAAGATTTGTACAGTCATGACGATGGCAGATTCAGTGATAAAATCCGAAAAGATAACGTACATATATGTAATAGGATAGTCAACGTAATAGAAAAATTATATCGTGAAAAAGTGTCATGTGACCACTCGTATCCATCCATTTCGTTTCATTTCATTTTGTCTCATCTCCGTCAGTGACACGTGCATAAACGCGTCCGCGTGTGTGTATGTATACTCTCTCTCTTTCTCTTTCTCTCTCTCTCTCTCTCTTTCTCTCTCTTTCTCTTTCTCTCTCTTTCTTTAAATCTTTTTCCAGTACTTACTTTCATCGCCATGTTTCTTTCTTTTGAGTCGACATCGACACACGGATTTTCACAGGAGAAGAAAACGGATCTTTCTCGGTAACAACGAGAATTCGACTAACATTTTAGACTTTCTTTTCACTTTTCCTTCGTTCTCTTCTTCTTTTTCTTCTTTTCAGATGAAGAAAAACGAGGTTTTCACTAACGTCGGTAAAGGAAGCGAAATGGACGGAGGAAGGGATGCCAGACGAAATTACGACTACTTTGAGAGATGGTCTTACGTTTACAAAGAAGGAACAGTAACAATGACCAAGCTCGAAGAAACGTATGTATACGTCTATGCACACTGCTTTCTGTAAATTACAACGAGAGGACAATCTTCGAAGCTTGTTAAATCCTTTGTGGTAACAGAAAAGGGATAAAATACGTCAACGTACGATATTTCTCTCTCTCTCTCTCTCTCTCTCTCTCTCTCACTCTCCTTCTCTTTCTCTTTCTCTTTTTCCTTCATCAATTCGTTTTCTTGGTTTTGCTAGGAAAAGTAAATCTCAAGGATAGAAATTATTATATCGTTCTCAAGCACTGTTTCTCAACGAGCCGTGTTTCATAAATCACAGATTATTGTTAACGACGACGTAAAATTTACGGTAGTCTGTAAATAAAGAAAATAAGGGGAGCGAAATATTTTTCCATATTACTCAAATGAAATAAAATTGTTTCCCAATTAAAAATTCTACAAATTTGTAATATAATCGAAAAATCATTAAAATCGTTACGGTAACCGACACGCTACACGTATACACATGCATGAACTTTTATACATAGTTAATATCGCAAAAGCTCATTAATTTATGATTGAAAAAATTTCTCTCGTATCGAATATTTAGTTTACAGATTGACTGAAGTGATATTAAACATCATCATATGGAACAGTTACAATATTACGTTATAACGCAATATTTCGTTGTTGAAGATTCAAATGAGATTAACCAGAATTTAACATTAAAATGTCGGACGTTAACGTATGTTAAAGCTAATTGCGCATTAATATCGTGATTTACGTTTATGAATATGAATTATGAATATCGTTGTAAATCGAAAATTCATATGAAACTTTTTAGACAAATAATGTGCGTTATTACGTTGCCATGAACATATTTTAATTCTTGGGATACGTGGTATGCGGTAAGAAAGAAAAAAAAAAAAAAAGAGTAAAAGAGAGTAAAGATTTGGCAATAAGTAATTTTAACGTTTATAAAGTAACGTTGGATATCGATAAAATGAAGGTCGATCGAGGAACGGTAAACGCCCAAAGGATGAGCGAGCGATGATGTGCCTATATGAACGCATCGAGAAAATCGTTTGCCGTATTGGAAGAACTGTATGAAAGGTAGTCGCGCAATATTTAATATAGAACTGCTCGAATTTTAATTTTGAGAGCAACTTTTCAACGACACTGAACCCTCCAACCGGAATCCCCCGAGCTAGCTGGCTAGCTAGCAAACCATCTACCCTCTCTCCAGCCTGTTGTTGTCACTTGTCGCCTCAGCCAACCCTATAACCTACTCATCCTACTACCTATTCCCTTCTTTCTCCTCCAGTCTCCCCATCCAGTTGGTTTATGTTTATGCTTTATGGAAGTTTCATATTAAATTTATGACGGCACTCTTCCAACGGAGTTTTATGATTCCATGGCTGTAAACGCTCCGACAGATTTATGCCCAAAATTGGAATTAAAATTGGCGGGGTAGTGGTTCGTGCTCGGCCATTGGACCGTCGCATTCTATATACACCATGGTTAAACGTATACGAAAATATAAGGCAGATCTCGCAAATCTACCGAAGTTGTATTATCATTTGTTCGTTGAAAAAATAATATAGATATTATAGAGTAAGATTAAATTTTATTCGAGTTACAGTTAAAACTGTTAAAGAAATCAAAGAATTGTTGCATTCTTATCAACTTTCTTTTACTATATCTTCTACTTGGTTCATTTTCTTTTCTTTCCTCTTAGAAAGAAATGATACCATCAGGTAGAAAAATAAAAATAAAATTATGTCCATTGCGTCTAACCTGAATTTACTCAAAGGAACGATAGAAATCGTTAAGTAAAGTGCGTGATCGCGTCCTAATAACCTGAACCTTTTTATCGTTTCGTAGGAAAACGTTCCTTCGGGGCGTTAACATTGTTGTTTTGACTACACACCAGGGAAAAGCCGTGGCTATCAGGTATTTAAAACGAGTTTAACCAGGGCTCAGAGTCGTTCATTAGTGCGGCCGCTCGGACTAAAACGAACAAGCCACGACCGCAATGGACGAGCAGTCCAAAGTGATGGTGATGAGTTTTAAAACGCTCCAATTACCTTACCGTTCTCGAAATATCTCTTTCTTCTATTCTTCCCGAGCAAACTACGACATCTCATTTGTTTTATTATCATCGTCGTATCTTCCCAATTCTAATTTTATTTTCATACTCTTCGAGTAATCTTCCAATTTTATAAATTTTCAATTGCTTTTTTCAAACTCGTTCATAGACATGAATCTTGTTTTTTTTTTTTTTTTGTTTATTTTTCCGACGAGTCTTCAAAGTAGTAACCAATATTTCTTTAACTTACTATCTCAATGTCGACGAGAACGAAGAAATAATGTTTTCGATATAATAAAAAACTTATTAGAGAGAGAGAGAAAGAGAGAGAGCGTCGATTAATGAAACATTTCGAGGAAGCATCTGCATCGAAGAATATTATAGTTTGGTATTGAGTATTCCTTATATTTCCTCTTCTATATTTCCTTTATATTTCATCTCCATTCATCCTATTCGGTAAAATTGCGGAGGACGATCGACGTAGACTCTTCTTCAGCGAAGGAAGGAATGAACGAAAACAAACGAATTCGTTGTTGTTTCGTACGTTTAGGACGGCGCAATATCCGGCTGGTCTTGTAAGAAGCATTGTGTTCGAAAGATTCGTTGACGACGATGCCGATTAGAGCCTTGAAAGTACCTACCTATTCGTCCTTGGCTTAATAACAAGCATGGAAGAAACAAAGGGCTTCCTTCATCGTTTATTTACGGTTAAAGACTGTATAATATTTTGAATTCTCTTTCTCTCTCTCTCTCTCTCTCTCTCTCTCTCTCTCTCTCTCTCTCTCTCTGAAAACTTTTTGCTCCTCTTTTTCTCCTTTCTTTTATTTCCTTTTACGTTCGATTTGTTCCCTATCTTTTTTCTTCTTATACGTAACGAAGAGCGTATCATCTCAAGAATCTTCTCTCCTCATTAATTTAACGTTAATTTTATTAGCATCGTTTGCCGTGGAAATCGGCGACTTTACTTAAATTCTTATACGCTTCGATTTCTACTTATTCTTCCTTTTATTCTCTTTCTTTCTTTCTTTCTTTCTTTCTTTTATTGCCGAATACTAATGAGCGGACTCAACGCGAGAAGTTAAAAAGGCTAAAGATAAGAAAACGTATCATTAATTTCGTTAGATTCGTTATCTTGAAAGGAAGTTGGAAATATTTATTGTTAAAAAATTGTCCACGAGCGATATTTGAATTCTAAAATTATTCTCTATCAAATTAACGAACAGAAAAATTCTAAGTTATTACTGATATCGTTCGGTACTGTAATTTCCTATGATTTTATGTAAGTGAATAGTTACAAAATTTTTATTCTGATATTATAATTCTATTATAATTTAGTGTAAAAAAAAAAAAAAAAAAAAAAAAATCATATAACGTTTATGTAGAGTTATATAAAAGGTAGGAGAATGCTGATCAGACCGTTTACTTCTCTCCCTTTTCTCCCTCCCTTCCACCCTCCCACTCTCTCTCCCTCTCTCTCTCTCTCTCTCTCTCTCTCTCTCTCTCTTTCTCTCTGGAGATGATTTTCTACGTGAAAGCTTTTTAAATTTGCACAAGTGTAGGTAGGTATATTCGTTCGCACAAGTATGCAATCTCTTCATCCGAGCCCGGTCGGTACTATCAAATGCTCGGGTAAATCCGTGGCTACTGATAACACCACGGGTTTTAAGCCAATCGTGAGGCGAGGACGGATTAACTCGAGATTAAATATCTCTCTCACCGTTTCAGCCACGCGTGTAATCCTACTGGTAATACCGCGAATATCTCGTACGGTTTCGACCATGGCATTCCTAGACCACGATTCTTCTTCCTTCGGCCGAACTTAATAATCGCAGCAGTAATCCTCGTTATTTACGCCGCAATGGAGCCTTCTTCTACAATATTATTAGTATTAAATCTTGGATATGCATATACACACATCGATTCTTTTTCTTTTCTCATAATAATAATCTTTTTAAAGTAGAAATATCAGCTATTATAATTTACAATGTCATAGATTTTGTTAGAAATCAAGACTTTATCTTTACAATTGTCTAATTATATGAAATAAAAACCAGAAATAGTTTGAAATATATCAAAAAATGTGTTTCATAATTTAGATTTGTCTTATTCATGGCCAATTTTAAGTTTAATAGTCACATAGCCAAACTAAATGATTTACTTGTAGAACTTGTGCAACTTCTAATAAATGAGATAAGCAAACGAAAATAGAAAGAGAAAGACAGAGAGAAAAAGAGAGAGAGAGAGAGAGAGAGAAAGAGAGAGAGTTTACGGGTGAGAACGCACATAACGAAAATATCCGAAAGAAGGAACGATTCGAGTGGACGATCCTCGACGTTCAAGTGGATGAAGGTCTATGGTACATAAGCACGGTCCATTAATCAGCTAGCAAACGGCATTTCGCAATCTCTGAGCTTGCAACCTCAAGCTCTGGATATTGGATGATGTACCGAGCATCCTTACTAAAAATTTATAGTTCGGGCAAGTACCGACGTGGCACGATTTTCTTGCAGAAGAAGCAATGTTTTTCGAAGACGCAAAGCTTTCTCTCTTTTCCTCTCTCTCTCTCTCTCTCTCTCTCTCTCTCTCTCTTTTTCTCTCGTTCTCTCCCGTGCGCACGTGCAAGACTCAATTTTTGATAACCTATGTCATTGTGAAATCGAAAGGAAAGAAAACGAAAGGAATGAGAATGAAAGGAATGAGAATGAAAGGAAAGGGAACGAAAGGAAATCGAAAAAAAAAAAAAAGAAAAAAAGAACTAATTTAATTTTGTTCGTACTACTGAAATAACTGATTTCGAGACAAAAGATAAAAAGCTTAGCATATTTAAATAATACATTACTTTTTTCAAAACTCAAAGTAATTGATTATTATCGAATGTCAAAGAGCAAAATAGTTACAATTGGTATCAGCTCGAATTAATTTTTTCAATGCGATCAAAAATATTCTCAACGACATTAATATAATATCGTAAATTTAATAAGAATGAAGAATCGAGAAGAAAAGTAAGAAGAGACTTATTGTTGTTATTATTATATAATTGCATGAAAGGTTGACGGCGTGACGAACACCAGCATTAAATTAAAATTTCTTATCTACCGCTACGACATCAATGCTCGTACTGTTGCTGGTGATGATAATAATATCCGGTAGAAAAAGATCCTAATTTCCTTATTCTCAACCGAGCCAGACATCCTTCTCGTATGCATTACGTCGTATTACACCGAGCAATAAGGAAGTACCGTCGTCATTTCCCGAGTTGCGCTGTTCTCTCTTTCTCTCTCTCTCTTTTTCATTCTCTTTCTCTCCTTTTCTTTCAGCGTTTCATTCGCTTCTGTGCATAAAACCGCAATTTATTAGCCACCCAGTGTTACCCCCGCTGCAATTCAGTTCTCTTTTCGGGCAACTCGTTCGAGCGAGACTGCTACACTTTCTTCGAAAGGCGCGACCTGGAAAGAAAACGAGTTGGTAACAGTAAAACGTGTAAGCCACGAAGAACGACTTCGGCGAAGCTTTTGCGAAGCCGGTTTACGTTCGGCTAAGAGCCACGGATTCTTCTAAGAGTAAACGTAGGATCCGCTGAAATTATACGAAGAAGGAGGAAACTATTTATTAAGGAGGAATAGTTGAGTAGACATTTTCTACCTAATCCACGGAGATGTGACAATGTAGAAGAGAGGCAAGAGAGCCACGAGGCCATTGTTACATACCTCGAAACTCTGAAATCCTCTCCTAAAATCCTCGTCTTTGTCTCTTATTCGCGTCTATCTAGTCTCACTCTCTCTCTCTCTCTCTCTCTCTCTCTCTCCTCTCTTTCTCGTTCGTACATGCTTACCAATATGTCTGTTCCATTGTATCATGTTTTCACAGAGCGAGGTCAATATGTTGAAATCTAGCGAGTTGTTCCCACAACTTAACGATTCTCTCTCTCTCTCTCTCTCTCTCTTTCTCTTTGGACGAAGACGAAATTCGAAAACATAGCATCATTGTGACGGTGCTTCGATTAAACAATACCTATTCCATACTGATCTATTCATTGTCTGGATAAACGGCCATTGTGAAATGTACGATTTCTCTCATTTTGCTTTTCCAAGCAGATAGCTTTCGGAGTCGAGTGATACGTAAACGATACAACCGAATTTCAAAATTCCAGTCATTTCTTGATAACGTATATACACGAGATAACATCTACTATGTATATTCCAAACTTTCTTGTTATTCGCTAAGAGTTAATTACGCGCGATTACAACTTAAAAAGGTAAGGTAGACGGCAACGTTTAGTTTAATATAAAAGGAATAACGATATATAAGAAAGGAAACACGAGAAACGAATTACCCTTCTTGCAATCGATCGATCATCTTTCTTCTTTACGAAAGAAATGGGAAGGATAACGAAGCGAGTCGTCAAGTCGAACTCGGTCAAAGATGATTTGAGAAGCAATGGAGAAGGGATGGTAGCTAAGGGAATCGCAGTAATCCCTGAAGTTTTTCAATTACCGTTGGGAAAGAAGTAGAGAAAGCGATAGATAGAGAGAAGGAGAAGGAGCTAAGTAAAGAGGGATAGGTATACCTTATAAAATAAAAGGCATTGACGAAGGAAAGGAAAGATAATCGGACGAACGACGAAAAGGGACGGAATATAATATATCGATCTGAAGAAAATGATGGATCGTTTGGTATACCTGCGTCGTGCCGAACAGGCACTGGACTCAAGGCACCAATTACATCTTTATCGGACCGATCCATACCAACATTCGAACGCGATACATCATCGTTCGCGAAACCTCATAACCGTACGAAAGTCCAAGCTCAACCAAAGATTTATGCCAGACCGAATAAGGGGCAAGCAAAACGATTTTCTCTCCTATCTTTATTCCCCTCCTATTCCCTTCCCCTCTCCTCTTCCCCCCCCCCCTCCCTTCTTCGACGCACGACCGAGTTTCTCCTCGAGCTATCGAGAACATACCATCCTCTCTCATGTATGTATATAGTTACTTCTCAAACAAGGCAGACCTTTCGATTGTTCGAAGAAACTGTGTACCAAGCCCTATATATGTCACTTGAGAAACGATTCGTCTCTCGAGTGGCATCGTTTGGTAAATGGACAATTCCTTTCGCGAATTCGACCTTATGGTAGCATAGAGATAAAACGAATGGAAGGACTTCGATGTTCCTTTTTCACTCAAAAGAGATTCAAATACGCGTTGTAGAAATGAAAGATGTTGAAGAAATGGATATATTCGGTAGATAATAGAACTGAGTGAATTTTTTTATTTTCATATTGAAGTTGTAAGTAAATATTAACGTGACAACAAATTTCAATAAGATTGAAATTTTTTCATTCGTCCGATATATATATATATATATATATATATACCTTTTATTTCTAACTGGACGAATTTAAGAGAAATATTTGAGAAAAAGTAAAGAGAACCAATTGTAAAAAAGTTCCACGCTTACGTAGAGTTATAAGGACTTTTTCTAATTAAAACGGAACCGACACTTTTTATAAAGAAATAGAGATACTGATCTTTTTTCCAAAGTGTCCTTTCTCGTTGAAATAACCCTGGCGGTTTTCCGAGAACCATCGTAATTTTCTAGTTTTTCGCTTTAAATACAGTCGGTATACTTGGAATGATGGGAAACTTCGAAAACTCACCTTCTTTAATGTTCTTCGCATTGCAAAGATGTTGTAAGTTACGCCATAGTGGAAAGGAATATTCGAAGGGTTCTTAAAGTTCTGAGGTCGAGTTGAAGCGAGCGAAGGGGAGGTAGATCAAACGAACAAGGAGACTATATCATTTTAGACTCGTCTAGGAACATGCATTTCAAATTATGTGCTCAACTCTGACGTTGGCTGGTGGTGGACCTTGCTCAGAGGTGCTTCCGACTAGGAATCAGCTATGTGATACTTTGAGGACTTCGTTTCCTGCGAAAGCAACATTCTTCGCGAAGATAAAAGTCTCGTGAGCACCCCTGAAGTAATCTAGACTCTATTGCCACTATCAGGAGCGGCGATCAGGGTTGCTTGTTTCCCTTTGAACCAACCGGGTCAACTGGCTGCAGTGTCAACACGCCGGAAGTAAGTATTCCTATAACGGGCCCCTCTTCACGAGTCTTAGATTCTTCCTCCTTCTTTCTTTCTTCCTTTTTCCCTTCCTCTTTCTCCTTCCTCTTTCTCCTTCCTCTTTTCTTACTTTCTTCTCCTCAATCGTCGACAACTTTCCGGTTTGGCAAATAGTCATCCAGGACGATCAAAAACGTGTGGAGTCCTTTGTATACTATTCCGTTTGAAGATTAAGCCGTTTCGAGATTATCAGAAAAAGGATGGAAACGTTTTACTAGATCCTTTGTCGAAGGATAAACCGTTCAAAGATTTTAATTTATTCATTGCTAGACAATTTATTTATACTTACTTTTTTTACAATTGATCTTTACGATCGACCATGAGAAAGTATATGTGATACATAAGACATAGCACAAGTTAGTCAAAGCGATAAGGGAATATTTTTATCGAGTCCGTACACTTTCGAAGTGAGTTCAACGGATGTGAAACTAGCTCTAACACATTCACCTGTGGCAAAATCGAGCTACTCGTTGCGAAAGAGCTTTCAGAACTATCTCGGGCCCACGGGAGCGACGATTTGAGTCTCTCGGAAAGTAAATTCACCTGGCGAGTATCTGGAGTTGAGGTTAAAAAGTACTTCGTGAGCGACCTTTTCGGCGTTATCGCCTACTGCCATATAAGGACATCGTATTGTTACCTTACCGGCGATAACACTGATCTTTATTAAACTATAAAAAAGAAAGGTGGGATGATAATAATGATAATGTACGAGTACGCGTTTTTACCTATCAAAATGTTTCTATATTTTCTTTTTTTTTTGTTTCTTTCTTTTTCATCAAGCATGCCAAATGCAAAATAACATATACGCACAATATCTAAACGGATTTATTTTCATTTTAACAGTTTTGTTTGACTTAAATCTTTGAAAAGTTAAGAATTTTTCTATTTTTATTTAATTTTTTTCTAAGTTAAATTATTTCTCACTGCATTTCATTATGAAAAGAGAACGCCATTACGGGAAAGAGTGAGAAGGTAGTCGCTTTGCGAGAGCAAAAGAAGACGGCGTGTAAAATACGAGAGAACCATTTCGTTTTAAAATAAAGAAAAAAGAAATACTGAGCATGCAAGTTATAAATGCATAATGCATGGAAGGCCTGCCGTGCTCTGCGCGCAAGTGGGAGGTACCATAAGCAATTTACGAATATATAAACTTTACAAAGATAAATGCTCGAAATATTATTCAGACTCGGTGCACTGCGTTATATTGCCTGCTTAAATGTTTCTATGTGTGTACGGCAATACCGAGTTAGCACGGACCGAAAGCAACTACGTTCTTTTCTGGTACTAATTACGATGAAAAGGGCAAGACGCGAAAGATCGCTAAGTAGATTTCAGATGGGATTCATAATTTTTAAAACCGATCTTCCAACTCGAATCCTCCCTTTTGCGTACCGCTAAAGTCTTTCTTTTTTATTTGTTATATACCAAATGTAATACTATGTAGAGATAGAAATCATCGTTATAAATTCGTTCTCTTTTCTTTTCTTTTTATTCTAGTTTCTTTTTTCTTTTTTTTTTTTTTTCCCCTGTAGAAACTCACTCGATTGCTTTAGCGTACTTCGTTTGACTCGAAGCCACTTTCCTTTTTTCGTTTCGCTACGTATCTTACCGTACCACAAACTCTTCTCCTCCAACCATGATGGTGGACTTTAGGAAAGACTCTTCGTTCTCGTCTGGTTATTCATGGAATGACTAATCTCGAGCAAACCGGACGATTCAATGTGCCACGTTTCTTTGTCACTTGGTTTGTCCGGTCCACACTATTTCTGTTCACCTAATCGGTGGAAAGAGCTTGTCATATTTGCCATCTCTCTTTCTACCATTTGCTCCGTTTTATATTTTCCATTTCTGTTGAAGATTGTCGAGCAGCGTCGACCACGAGCGACCAAAGTCATTCTGAGACTCAACTCGAGTCCAAAGAGAGAGAAAGAGAAAGAGATAAAGGGATAGAAAGAGAAAATGTCGATGTCCAACTAGAAGGAAGAGAGAAAAGAGAATGTGAATGAAGTGGAGATCCCGTGCGAGGAAGCTAGAGTGAGCCACGTTTGTATGGGCTCGTTTGAAAGAAAATGAAGCTAGCATTTTAATGAGACACTCCAAGACTCACGAGAGCTGCAAATAGATTCACTGATATCCATCTTTTTCCGAAAGACCTCCACCGACGTTCAAATGCCTCGTTTTTCATAAGCGGTTGCGATTCGCTTGAATCGTCTGTCCTGCTCCAACGCCATTGCCTTCTTCCTACTCTTACTCTTACTCTTCCTCCTCCTCCTCCTTTTCCTCCTCCTTCTTCTCCTCTTCTTCTTTTCCTCATCCTACAGTTTCTCCACTGATATCATCCTTTTCAAAACGCTCGCACATCTTCTTTTTATTCACCTACGTCGCTCGCACGACCTTTTTTCCAAGATATCATTCCTGGAAAATATCCTCAGGAGCATCTTTTATAACGTTTCTCTATATAGATGAATCACTGATCAATGACCCTATTGATAATCCCTTAGTGAAATAGGACTTGGTTTATTCTAATGAAATAAAATGATTTTATTTGAATTGAATGAGAAATTTATAAATATCGAAAATTTCTTTTTCCATGAGTAAAAAGTTCTTAAAAGTGGTACGCATATAAAGGGAAAAGGATATCCGTTTAGTGATCTCGGAAGCCGCGCGACAATTTATTTGATAAATCAATGGGGCGGATTCTAAATTGTTCGTTCGGCTCTATGTAGGTGCCTGCGAACCAATTAAGATCCATGATTAACGACCAACCGTGTAACTCCGAGCGAAGTTTTGGATCGGCCGCAGTTTCATTCGCCGACGTAGAGACGTGTCCTATTCGGAAATCCTATATAACGTATATAGTACGCGCTAACCTATACCAATTTAAATGGTATTATTGAAAATTGGAGCACGAGGTTTAACTTACTTCGTACGTTTCAGTTCTTGCAATTCAACATTTTCTACGATTTTCTAGGATATTCGAGAAATATCCTAACGATGATTTAGTTCTTCATCAAATTTCGTAATAAAAAGAAAAGAAAGGAAAATGATAACGTAACTTATCAATTATTTTCACACTTTAATATTTACTTTATGACTAATGATACCTATATCATTTCTTTCATTTTCTTTATTTTTACATTTCTACAAAAATAAATAATCCATTAAAAGGCTGAAAGCAATGAAACTTGAGATAATTCAAAGTAGAAATTTGATTTGTTGTTGAGTAACGAAGATTTTTTTTTTCTTTTTTTCTTTTCTTTTCTTTTTTTTTTTTTTTTGTGAAACGTCAAAAGTACCTAATTAAATTGACATAGAACTAGCGCCAGTTTAAATGTCACGCGATTGTTTTAATGGATTCTAATTATTTGAGAATAGGGTTATGAAGTTGCTAACCGTCGGAGAATTGCCGACTGTCGGTGATGGCATAAAGCACTGTGCAAACGGAAAATGGATTAAGTTTGGAATTTCGCGGTTTGGAAAGTACTCGGTTGACCGAGTAGAGTCACTGTAAATCTACGTAAAACATGGTAAGATTAACTTCTGCTTGGCTACTGAACTAACGAGTTACATAACATTTAGAATGACATTTCTTCATACTTGTTCTTTCAATAAATCCAAAATTTTCCAATCGCCAAAAGAAGAAATTTATAAATTTGTAATTTAAAAAGAATAAATATAAATGTTAAATAATAAATTATAAGATCCATTTTTCTAAAAGACAATGTCAAAGTTTCTGATGTATGAAAAAAACACATTCATGAATCTAAGATCATTCAGATTTATCGAAGCGAATGCCTTTAGAAAATCTCGACAATGTGTTTGATCGCACGATATTGGACTTTCTCGGAATAAGTTTCAGAATCGATACCGGTTCTTGAAAAACTAACATGGCTGACTCGCACGACAAGGGTTTCGCAAATACGCTTTTGAAAGAGCTCAGAGATTCGTGATCTTTTTCACACTCCAACCTTTTACCATCATTCGAAACTTTCTTATCTGTCGTTTTTTTCCTCGGTTAAATTCGCGTTCCTTTCTATCGTCGAATCATAATTCGAGATCTGAAGTTAAATACGCGTCCCTTTGCAGATGGAATAAAGATGGAGAAAGACATTAAGCAAACACTTTCTCGTCTCTTCGTACTCGTCCGCGAGTTTCTATAACTTCCCTTTCTAGGTTCAACTCACAGGAAAGGCAAACGTACTGATATCTCCATCTCTGTTAACTAACCATTAAAGCTGTACGGCACTTCACTCTTGCTTATTAAGCGACCATGCTTTCACCCTTTTCTAATCTTCCATCCACATCTGCTCTGCCTGGAAATGTCTACCAACGAGAAATATAATAATGTTGGCTTTGCGAATGATGGATGATTTATTTAGGAACACAGATGTCGTAACAACATTCGATAATGAAATAGAAATGGTTGAAGGTGAAGAAGTAACAGAAGTGAATTAGTTGGAAGTAAAGAGAAGTAAAGAAGAAGGAGGAGAAAGAGAAGGAGGAGGAGGAGGAGGAGAAGGTGAAGAAGGAGAACGGTCTAGAGAAAGAATATTAGTTCATAGCTCGATGCAGTTTACTTTAAATCTCACGAATGGTTTCTCGTCCGCCTTCCTGGTTTAAGATAAGCTACAAAGTCTGTCCGGAAAACGGAAGTAATGGCTTACGAGATATTATCAACTACTGTAGTATACGGGGCTATCGTTGTAAAGGGGGCTAGAAAAAAAAAAAAAAGGAGAAAGAGAGAAAGTAAGAGACAGACTAAAACCGCTCGGCGAATCTCTATATCACTTTTAAGGAAATATTATACTGAAACTAACAAGCATCATAAACTTTTCCGTGTGGTTTGTCGCATAAGTGCGAGAGAATATATAGAAAATTTAATTCTCAATGTACAATGAGAAACAATAATGTTCTCTGTTGTTTCTTTTCATTCTTTTCATAATAACAATTCATTCATATAATAACAAGTGAGTATGTGCATTTTATAGATTATTGATTATTATAATTTCATTTCATACTTTATATAAATTTTTGAAGTATCTTTAAAGTCGATCAAACTTTTATTGAGAAATGGATAAATCATGAAAACAATTTTTTGTTACAGTCTATATATTCACGATTATTCATTTTTACAAAGATATCCGTGCGTTTGGATGATTTGCAAATTTCATCCTTTTATTTTATTTTTCTTTTTTTTTTTTTTTTGTATTAGTTTTCAATAAGCCATTAAATAAAAAGAACAAAAACAACAAGCAACAAGCTTTTCAAGGTAAAAGTTTTTTATACTACGGAATCCCATTTAGGAACTCGTCAACGAACAACCATGGTCCTTTCACCTTACAATTTGCTTTATCTTGTTATAAAGGATTCACGACCCCTATCACGTCAAATAAAGGTACCCTTTGTTTCACTGCTTCGTCGGTCTATTCGTTTCTCTCATCATCTGTTCAATAGTGGGCTAGTTAGGTAGTAAAAGATGACGGGGAGCGGGTAGAGAAACGTCAGTATTCCACTTCGTGAGATCGAATCACTGGTTCGTAACAGTGATTCATTTAATACTATCTTTTTTTTACTATTAAACGAATACTATTGTTTTCCGTTTAATAGTAATCTTCTAACGACGAAGCGTTAAATTTCTTTTGTAATGTTTCAAGACTGTTCATTACCCAAGATTTTATTTAAGATTTAAACCGGCAATGAATCCAGACGTAATTCTCGATCAATTTTTATGAAAAAGATTTCATTTTAAAGGTAAAAAATATATTTTTCAAAAAAAAAAAAAAAAAAAAAAAAGAAAAAAGAAAGAAACGAAATCCACTAGATATTTAAATTTATTTGATTTCTCATTAATATATCCAATTTTGTAACATGCATATACAAATTCATCGTAACACTTTGATGACGAAAATTGTTTATGAGTAAGAGATTGTAATTTAATGATATTATTCCATGCATGTAGATCAACATTGTAATTAAACAATATCACAAGATTGGAAAATTACATACTCAACTAATTTGCAAATGCATTTTTCTCGAAAAAAGAAAAATCTGTCACCAATGTAATATTATTATTCTTTATTTTCGTCTTAATTTCAATCATAGAATATTTCTGACTTACAGACAAATCCTGTATAATTTATTTTACTTTTCAATGTATAATATATTTTACATTATACTATTTCGTAATAACTACTTAACTAAAAACAGAAAATATAAAATTTGTACAATTAATAAACACTTTTCGAGTAATCTATCTTCGTAACTCAACTTTTCCCGTGTTTAAAAAAAAAAAAAAAAAAAAAAAAAACTATATAATATATACCTTATGCTATAATTTATACTAACTAATAACTATACTTTTTGTTAAGTATAAGTTATATTTAGGAAACATTAACTTTCGGATATAAACTGGGAATTAATATTGTTATCAAAAAATGAAATAAGATTGAAAAAATACAGATACATGACCGAAGTTATTATTATAGAGGAAGATTATGATTTTATTGTAATATATTACGATATTTCTATCAGAGAAAAAATTTAAGATTCTTTACTTTATATTTTTTCTTTCATGAAAACTCGATGATTCTTTTCCAAGAATAGTACAACAACGAAAATGTCGGACTTGTAAGTTTGATCTATGGGAAATCGAATTATTCAATAATAAAAGAGAAAAAAAATGGGTCGACGCAAGTTCATAAGAAAAACTTGCGAAAAGAGTCCCGAACCCTTAAGGATTTACAAGGTTACTCTTTCTTGAACGAACGTAAGAGAATATTATACGAAATATTACACGAAATGAACATTTCACTGATATAAGATAACAGTTATTGAATAAACAAGTCAATGCCATTAATATAGTAACGATTTCGTTTTATATTTTAACGTAATTAAATCATTTATGAATCGGATACATTCACACTTCATATTTATTTCTTTGTAAATTATTCCATTGTAAAGTATTTACGATACGTTGTCACGACAATGTAATATAATACTCTTAAATGTTAAAGTTTAAATCCATTAAATATTTCGGTATACGTATTACATAAGTAATATGCAATCAGTAATATTACTCGTTGTTTTAAAGTATAAATATTTAATATAAATATTTGATATAAATATTTGATATAGCCGCATTCGATTCAAGTCTTCGATCAATTCGATTATCCGATATGCATTTAAATCTATATTAAATGTTTTGTAAAAAATAATAATCATTGTATAATAAACGTTCAAATAATTATATATTCTTACTCATTGTCAAACTAAAAAATTTTATCAGCTAGTTTATCCTTAATTGGAAATTAATTTCGATTTACCATGGATTTCTAAAGTTGAAACTTAAATCAGCCTGAACAGGCAAGGAAAAGCGAGAGATAAGGAATTTAACAAATTGAAACAATATGAATGATGTCTTCTCTGTCTCTCTCTCTCTCTCTCTCTCTCTCTCTCTCTCTCTCTCTCTCTCTCTCTCTCTCTCTCTCTCTCTCTCTCTCTTTCTCTTTCTTCCAGCTTTCAATCAAAGTTCATTATATACATAACTAGACTATCGCGGCATATGTTGTTTCTGTTTTCAATAGTACAAATGTACAAATGTTTCTTGAGCTTTGGTAATACATATGTGTACATAAGTAAGATATATGTAGATTATGTAGATGCACTAGAATATGTAGGATATACAGAAAGTTAACAGCTTATACATTCACCCTCTGTTCTGTTATTTTCTCTCTCTCTCTCTCTCTCTCTCTCTCTCTATTTCTCTCTGTCTCTTCCTTTCTTCCTCTTATTATGAGAGCAAAGGAGCGAAATTTTGGATTATCATCCATGGTTAGATGCGTTCACAACCTCCAGAAACGAAACAATTTCCTCGACTCGAGCCAGTGAAAAGCCGAGGATGCACTGCGTAGTAATGTTCATGAAAAGGAGGAAAGAGAAAAGACGAGAAAAGAGGAATAGAGAAAGGAAGAGAGAGAGAGGGAGACTGATAGAAAGAAAAAGAGAAAGAGAGAGAGAGAGAGAGAGAAGGGAAAGAGAGAAAGAGAGAGAAAGAGAATGGCCAGTAGCAGTGTTCCGACATCGCCAGGATATCCGGGCATAGCTCGAGTATAATCATACCTTGGAAAACTGGCTATTCGTTGGAAAGCGGATAATTCCAAACCTTTCCTGCAGTCGAATCGTCGACTTTCTCGTTCGGTCAGTGAATTGGTGGACCTTAAGAGAACACACTGTAAAACGAAAAGAGAGAGAGAGGGAGAGAAAGGAAAAGAATCAAGAAGATAAAAAAACGCAGAAATAGACCTCTTGAGGATCATCGAGAAGAATATAAAAAACGATAAGAATACAACGAGATTTTCTACTCTCTCTCTCTCTCTCTCTCTCTCTCTCTCTCTCTCTCTCTCTCCTCTCCTTCTCTTTCTCACTCTTTCTCTCTCACTCTTTCTCTCTTCTCGAGTCATTCAAAAAATTTACCTCAATGTCAGAGACAGTACGATCATAAAGTGTAGAAAGCTATTTGGCCATTACACGTCTTACACAGGATCATTTTAATACTCATAATACAGACATTTCCTTTATACGAAACTTTCAAGAAGATACTAAAATTAAATATATGAAAATTTTGGTGAACATAACTGAGGAAAATTCATAGGGAACTGGTATACTTCCGTGATGTGAGCTATCCTCGAGAAAAATCACGAAGAAAAGGGAGTAGAGCTTTGATCGTTCACGCGATCGACGACTCCGTAGCGGGAAGTCAGTAATTGGCTGTTACATTTTAAACAACCGGCAAAGCACGTACGCTTTAATTTACTTTTATTTCCGTCCGGGGAATTTTTCGTTACACGCTTCTCGCGGAGCTTTTTAACCGGAACCAACCAAACCACGTATATGGATATACGTAAACACACACATACACGCACGCACACATATTTGAACACGCAGGTGCATATACAAATACTAATACTGCAGTGCTTGCACCGCGTGAGATGAAAAAAAAAAAAAAAAGAAGGAAAAAAATTATGAATCCTTCACGCTTTCCTCCTCATCCTTTTTATTCTCAATTTCCCAGAGCTTCCGGTTTTTCCATTCGTCGTGTTCAGAATTTAAAGCAAGACCACGCACCGATATCTCCCTTATATAAGTCACAATCATATTATTTACAACGAATCGAAAAGAAATACAAAGAAATTCGAGAACAAAAAATGCTAAATGAATCGATCAAAATTATTTCTAAGATAATATTTACTTTCATTTGGCTTTTTCTTCGTATAAAATATTGGGAATTTTAACGAACGAAATAGTAAAAATATTTGTAGGAAATTTATCATCTTTCCCAATATATTTTCTATATTTAGTAAATAGTTATCGGATATTTTTTTGAACATATTACAGTTTCAATATTTTCGTATAAGGCAATACTATATGAACGTATCTCGTCAATGAATTCCTTGTTTACATTCATTAATTTCCTAAACCCGAGGAATCGTTCACTACTTCATTTTTCTTCCACTACAGATCCAACATCCATTAATATCGTTCTCTCATACAGACTAGTAATAGAAAAATCTTGTTAGCTAATGAAAAAGGTATTCGTATAGGTTTAATGTTACCTAAATTGACCAAAGCTTTCGAAAGAAATATATCGAAATAGGAACATATAAAAACATTTAATCTACTCGAATGATTTTAACGCTTTTGTTTTCTAATCATTTTGTCTATTGGAAATAGAAAAAAAAATAAATAAAGAAATTAAAAGAGTGACGAAATTTAAAGGATAATTTCCTGATGAAATCGAAGCGATTTTTCAAACTTGAAAGTTTCTATCTCGATGATACCCTTTAAAAACTAATTCGAGTTTCGGAAGAAATGGATAGTTGCTACAAATAGCTTGTATCCTTGGTAAATGTGGTGTCTACAAATTTAGAGGATTCAAATAAAGGCGATAGAACGTTGGGACTGATCGCGAAACGTAATTCATTTCCTCTTCTTGTATGGTCATCTATAAAACTCTACCGATCCTGCAGTTCGTTCCTGTAATGCCAAAAATTGCAAAGAGAAGGATATAATAGAAAGAGAGAGAGAGAGAAAGAGCAAGAGAGAAAGAAATGGAGATAAATAGATAGATAGATAGATAGATAGAGAGAGAGAGAGAGAGAGAGAGAGAGAGAGAGAGAGAAAGAGAAAGAGAAAGAGACAAAAGGGAAGGGCAGCATTCCCATAAATATTAATTGAGTCTCCATCGGCGTTCTCTCCTCGTCGTACGAGAGCGTGGAATTTCCAACGACGGATCGTTCGGTTGAAAACGAAAATCCGCAGGCCGCAAGACCATAAATTTCCAAGTTTCTGCGGCTGTCTCCGGCAAGCCGCAGGATGACGAAGAGGACCCGAAGTAAGCTGGATATCCGCGACCACCGTTATCTCTTCCCCCCTTACCCCACCCAACACCCAAACCAACCCTCCTCAAACAACCCTTACCATATCTTATCTTTCCATTCTTCCGTTTTCTATTATGTTTTGCACGTGTCGATGAGTGCCAATTCTTCGTGAGAATTTTGAAAAATTCGAAAGACATTCAATATACGTAAGAATCTCTAAAAGTGTCTCTTTACGGAACTGAAGTGAATACCTTAGAGAAGTCTAGGATAATAATTTGATCTAACCATCTTAGCTCAATAAGTATTGTACAATTTTTTCTCATTTGACGTTAAACTACACGTTTAAGACATGTACATAAGGGAATGCACTTGGGAAATTGATTCTGGTATATTTCTTGCCATAAGTACAATACATTGAACTTCAGCTACCTATACATCCGTTTGTAAAAGGAAAATAACAGAGAGAGAGAGAGAGAGAGAGAGAGTAAAAGAAAGAGCAATGGAACCGCATTACGATTGCATATGTCAGTCGTTTATTCGGTTGGTAACCTCTCAGAAAAATGCCCTCATACTTTGCTCGAATATGCAATTGGAAAAAGGAACCTCTTAGAAAAGGACGATGAACGTGAGTGCGCATTTGTGCTGCACAAAGAGCCTGTTCGACGCTTACATGTAGAAAGATTCCATGTTCTTCCTATATCTAGAAAAAGAACATTCGTTCAGTGTTAAGGATTTCACCAAACGATCGCCGCGATGCATTTACGCCGGATATCGAAGAGCACCGAAAAGAGTGGACGCACTTAACCCCATTGTGCTTTTACCTGCTATAGTTATTTGTTTTCGAAACGACGGAGAAAACGCTGCGATTTCTTTTCCGTAAAACGTAACGTCGTTTCGTCTTATAGCGTTATTTTATCTTATTGAAGAATGATTATCAGAACAAAAGCAAGGAAGTCATTGTATCGTGTCTTCGTTCTTTTTTTCGAGTTTACAATGAAAATGAATGGCCGATATTTAGAAAGGAATGGTAGACTAGACGAGGTGGATGCTCGATGGTAATAAAACGCTATCTGACTTCCACTTGGAGTCACTTAACGTCCGCGAGATCATTTAAAATCGTAGCCAGTGCGATATAAGTTATAAAACACTACTTTAACACCACTGCCGCAGATACTTATTGTAACGACATTATCCTCCGCTTTCCCTCATTAGTTACTCCATCAACGACGTTCCCTTTCAAGTTCTTCTCTCTCTCTCTCTCTCTCTCTCTCCGTCTTTATTTCGTTGTCTTTTCATCCCTCTTTTTCGTCTTTACTTACCGAACGACTTTAGGAATTAAGATAGAACATTCTACTTTTTTCTCCCTTCGTATTTTCTTTCCAGTGATTTGTTCATGAATCGATACTCGAATTACGTGAAACGAGAATCCATACTTGACAGAAAAAATATTATAGATCAAGGCTTCTTTGATAGAAAGAAAATTAATCCCTGAAAAAAGAAATCCCTATTCAGATAAAATTCTTTCAAGAATCGTTGAAGTTCCGATCGGAAAATAGTAACGTAACAAAGTAGGTCGGGCAGCTTCTTATAAATAAAACTTTCTTTATTCCACTTCGATGATGAATATTCATGAATAGATATGTAAAACTCTACCAACAAATAACCGAGTTCTTGGATCCAAAGGGCCGTATACTGTAAAGAAAATGTACTTACTTATCTGTTTAATACGGTTTCTTTGACAAACAAACAAAAAAAATATTGAATTATCGTATCAAAAAGAAGAAGAAAATTTTCTTAGAGACGTATCGTTTTCTTTGATTAAATTTAATATATCCAAATAAATCTATCTTTACCTCAATAATTTTTGAATTTAAATCCGATTCGTTAATCTTTATAAAAATCATTAATTTCATTTCAATGATTATCATAGTAATAGCCGTAATTATATAGGGACACATTGTGTCTATGATTTCTTTTAAAATAAATCATATTGAAATTTTCAATCGTGGATTCTATGAATGCCTTTACGATTTCTTTTACATATTTTACATACGAGGCCAATCTCGAAATTCAATAAACCTCTGCCATTCTTTTTTCCTTCTTCCCTAGATTTCTTGTCGTTTCTTCTTTCTTTCTTTCATTCTTTCATTCATTCATTCATTCATTCATTCATTCATTCATTCTTTCTTTCTTTCTTTCTTTTCGTCGTCGAGTTTGTCTAACCGCGCCCGAATTTCATCGATATTCGCTAATAAATTTCAAAGGACGGCACGAGAACGTCCCTAATCTAACATAAGTATTCAAGATTTTTCTTTTTCTTCTTTTCTTCAAAGACAAGTCTCTTCCTCAAATTACACAAAACGTAAAAATACCAGTCGTATTTCAAATTTGTATTCTTTAGTTTCCTTTATCTTCAAATAAAATTCTAAGCAGAAGAAAAATACGGATAAGGAAGGGAGAGAAAAAGTATGGAAAATGAAAGAAGAGAAATAAGTTCGAAAAAGTTTTCGATATAAACGAAGGTCCGGGAACTCTCCTCGGACCGTGGCAGCGATCTCACGAAATTCTCGAGAGAAACGAGCTGCGGTGGATTTCGAGCATGGCACCTGTAACAACGGTGATTTACACCCAAAGTAAATCATACAAGATTACACATGGCTCGAACTTCACTTGTCCCTTTCCTCTTTCTTTTTTTTTTTTTTTTCTTACTCACCTTGAGATATTGAAACGCAGGTTTGACGAGTGAGGAAGGAAAAATAGCATGGAAAATTTGAGCCCTTGCAAGAGATTTCTTTTCGAAAGAAGAGATATCTCTCTATCTCTTTCTCTCTTTCCATTTTTCCATGTTCCATCTCTTTTTCTTTTCTTTTTCTTTTCTTTTTTTTTTCTTTTTTTTTTTTTTTTCTTTTTTTTTCTATATCATCCTAACGCCAAAAGGGGGATGTCCTCTCCGTCTCATCGTATTCCTCTTCTTGCGCTCATTAATCTTCCGAGTCCACCATTTGCTTAAGTTCCATGTGCTAACGCGTTGCCTGAGAAATTGCAGATGCATTGTCCCACCCAGGATGGATCGATCTTATGCAAGAGATAATCGTTTTGATAAATTTCCGTTGTCGTGACGTCACCTACACGAATACTTTAGCATCACGTAAAAGTATAAAAGTATAAAAGAAAAAACGATGTATCTCAATAATATTCGTGAGAAACATTGTGAATATTCTTTCTTTATAATGTAAATGACTCCGAATTAACGATAAAAGTAAAAGTCATTTCGTATCTTCTTTTTTTGTTTTTTTTTTTTTCATATGTATCACCTAACTTTACGACAAAAGTTCCTTATATACACGTGAATTACACAACAGGAGTTTTTAAATCATCGCATCCTCTTCTTTCTCTTTCTCTTTCTCTTTTTCTCTTATCCTTATTACTTTAATACGGATTTTAGTTGAACTTTTGCGATTCCATTTAAGAAAGAACGCATTTTCTTTCCATCTTGTTTTGGTTCGTTCATGTACCGTCCTTTTAAATGTCCAATTCGAAAGACACACAGGACGGTGATAGAACACGACCATCGTCGTCGAAGGATATAGGGTAGGAGAAATTAAATTAAATTTAGATTAAGTTCAATTAATTAAGCCGCTTCCCTCGTGGGAACTCCACTTCTGTTCCTATTTACGGTCTCCGAAACTCAACCCCCGTGGTGAAAGGAGTAGCGACATACAGAACGATAGGTGATCCTTCTCTAGCATCGGATACGAAATTAATTTCTAAAACTTCTATTCAAATCTAATCTTCTTTCTGTCCTATCAACGAATAATTGATAATAATTTCGCTTATGTTTTATCGCAACTAAATTTTTTAATGAATCGGTATATGCAAATAAATTTTATACTAGAATAAAAGCTCTTAGAAAATCTAAAATTATCTATTGTTTTAATGACGATACCCGAAATCTTAAAGATTAATTCGTAACGATCATTGTGAATGGCAGGATAAGAGAAATTTCGACGAGATATACGATTACGAGAGACAATCCAAAGGAGCTTTAGAATCGTTCGTCGGTATCGTAGAAAAGAGTTAGTGGCTTTCGTACAATCGATGAGCTTTCGTGCTTTCATACGAACGAGAATAGAATACAGGGTGTCTCAATAATTTTGTTACAAAGCAATACTTTCATTACTTTTAACGATATAAGGAAATACCGAATGAGCGAAATATTTGATTCAGTGGGTCACATTAAGGTCCTTATACCATTTAAAAAAATCTTCGATGATTTCGAAATCTTGAAAAAAATAAACTTGAGCAAAAATCGATTTATACGATAATATGTGTGTGCATTTGAATCAAATAGTTGAAGTATGAATACTTCGTATCATTAAAAGAAAGAAATATTACTTTGTAACGGAGTTACTGAGACACCTTGTGTATATATATATAAAATATATATATACACATACAAATATACGTATATACGTAGTTGTAGCCTACAGTGTATGCGTAAACTCTGCTATTTAAGCAAGCAATTATGTCGTATACCGTACGATCGTAATGGAAGATCGTAATATGGCAATGGCGTCTGTGCCATTACCCCACCTTATAAATTTCAGGAAATTGGCCGAGCCGTTAATTCGAGAGTTACCGGCTACGCATGGCCGGCAATAATGAGACCGGATAGAGAATGAAAATTTTCGAGAAAGAAGGGAACAAAAAATGACTCCCTCCTATGAGTCTCCACTCGCCCTCTTTCGAGCAGCACGTTCGGTCCAACTAGTTTACGCTACCTTTGCAATTGCAATTTGCATAGGCCGCACACGCGTCGGTTCGATCGTTATTTTCGCGAGCACAGCAACAGCAGCAGCCTCGCGTTGATTGCTTTTCTAGTGAAACCAAGTGCAAGCGAGTTTTGCGTTAACTTTTCACGATCTATGAATCGATCGTCGCTTTTATTGAAATTTCCGAGATACAAAAATTTTTTTCCTGACTCTTAAACGCATGTAACACAAACGTTTCATTGTTATAAAACACATATACTTTAATAGAACGTAAATAGTGTCTTTTATCGGGTAGATTTTATGTAGGTGAATTATACCGAGTGAGTTTTCATAACTCGAAAATCGCTTTGAGGAAAATTGAATTTAGCGCCCTCTCCGATAACTTTCGATACCCGATAAAATTATTAATTAATCCTTTGAACCATCGAACGTTCGAATTTAATTAAAAATAAAATCAATAATACGGGAATACATACATGCATACATACATATATATATATATATATATATATGTGTGTGTGTGTGTGTGTGTGTGTGTGTGTGTGTGTGTGTGTGTGTGTGTGTGTGTGTGTGTGTGTGTGTGTGTGTATATATATATATTGTACTCGAAATTTTATCTACTTATCTGTAATTCACTTTAGACTGAATCTGAAAAGTACAATTTTCTCTGTGCCTTGAAAAACTCAACTCATTGGAAATCATTTAAAATTATTTAAAAAAATATATTCTATCAATTGCCAAGATTTTTAATTTGTAAAAAGTATTCGATACATTTTTTTCAATTTTTATAAAAGAATTCAACGAACATCACGCTGGAAGCAATAAAAGATTTGGATACACATATATAATCATTTAAATACATAACAATATTCTTATTATATTCTTAAATAAAAGATACGTCGAAATGTAATAGGAAAGAGACGTCATTTATTCAAATATATAAGAAAATTTCACGTCGTATATTCGTATAACGTTTATACGTCATTATTATTTTAACGATGTGTTCAACAATGTCGATTCAAGAGCATATACGAAATTATTTATTTAAAATGTTATTTAATAGTTTATATTATGGGAGAAACGAATTGCAAGTCAAAATACACTGTTTAGAAAAAAAGAAAAAGCCAGTGCGTGAGCGCGATTAAATGGTTCCAAAGGGAAGAGGGAGAGAAAATCAAAGAATATACAACGCAGAGGACCCGCAAGACCTCGAGGGTCGAGATAAATACACTTTCACGTTAATAAACTCTTATCGGTGGTAGCCCATGCGTGTCGACTTAAAGCCACGAACACACTAATCCGCTATGCTAATTTCAGAGCGTGAAAGCGATGGAGTCCTATATAAGCCCTAACCCTTCTTCCTGCAGTTTATACCAATACATCCGCAATCGTACATGAGCTTAAATAAAAAGCTATTAATTAATAAACGTAATATTGTTTCGCCAGTCTATTTCTTTCTCATATATTCTTAGCAATTTCGAAATATTATACACTTATAATCGCATAAGGATAATCATATTCTTATATATGATTTATAATTGATCGCACTTTTTGTATTTTGTTTTTTGTTTTGTTTTTCTTTTTTTTTTTTTTGTAAAATTATTTATGACTATTCGTATTAATTATTTTATACGATACGATAGAAAATTATTGTAGAGAATTAATCATACAATGTTGAGAATATATTATGAATTATAATATATTATCAAATAATAAATGATAACTGATCGGTTAAGCTTTACGTTTCTTATAAGTTTAAATAAAAGTGCACAAGACTAATATTGCTTGATCTGACATTGTCCATCATACAATAAGATGAAATAAAGTAATGACAAAGTTTTCAATAGTTACGGGTACCATTAATAAAATACAAAATAGTCTTATAGGATTTCGTTTTTAAGATCAATGCAATGGGAAAGCATCATTCTACAAAATTTAATCGAGATATATATATATATATATATATATATATATATATATATATATCGGTTATTAGTATAATAATTAATTATATTAATTATTCGCATTAATTATTATTATATAATAATTATTACGAATAGTCTTATATATTTTTGAAAAAAACGCAAAAAAAATGCGTTTAATTATAAATCATATATAAAAATATGATTATCCTTATGCGATATATAAATATTAATATAGATGTAAAATCCACCTATTATCCCACGTAAGAAATTTCTAATGACCTTATATTTTATTCATTCGATCATCGAAGATCTCTCACTCCAGCTTCTTTTTTATATAAGACTTTTTATAAAATCCCCAGAACATGTATAACATTATAACTACTTGCATCGTATACATGCAAGCAACAAATTTTCTATTTGGATCGCAAGAGGGCATCAGTGCCTGACCTGTGTGCAACAGCATAATAATGAATTGTATCTGTAATCATATAAACATATTTTTAGAGTAAACGAAACAGTAATATATGTGAGTCTTATGTTTTGTTTTTATATAATAATATGACTTATAATAATATGAATAAATAAAGATAAATAAGTGAAGCAATTAAAATGTTTTTCTTTCGAAAAAAAAAAGGCAACGTTATTGCGAGAAAAGTGCCTTTATTCTCGTAGATTTTTGCTTCGAAAGAAAATGCGCGTGGCAATACAAGAATATCGGGATAAAGTGCGATATATGCACCTTCCAGTCGAATGCTCGCCAAGAAAAGCGTTGCTTTTCCGTGAACTTCGAATACAATATGGAAGAAGGCGAGAAGAAAGATCAGGACTAAAAGAAAGAAAAAACGAAAGCGAATTGAGTACAACGAATCGTGAAAACGGAAAATCGAATATCGGATTTCTTTTATAGGAAACACAATGCAAAAATCTGTTTCCGCTTATAATATCGCTTCATTGTTTCTAAAAATAAGCTGGTAGTATTACGTTAATACATACTATTTGTAGTTTCGTGATATATTTTTTCACTGGCATAATCTTCTCTGTTACTCCTGGTCCGAGAGCAGACAGTAGATAATAAGTATACATGAATACGTGCACGATACAATTTGGTATTATTATGAAAGTCCACATGCCACCTGAAAAAAATAATCATTTATTTATATATTTTTTACTCAAAAGAATATAAAATGATTATCGGTTAAAGACTGTAATAAAGATAGTCTATAAAAAAGATTATTATAGACCGTTAACGAATTCAATTGGAATAATGTTATATGTATAAATGTTCGATAAAAAAGATAGTTTTCTCATTAGATAAAATAATAATAATAATAATAATAATAATAATAATAATAATAATAATAATAATAATAATAATAATAATAATGATAATAATAATAATGTTTAACTTGAGTAAAAATAATAATCATGATGTCACATACCTGGAACATATTTACAAGCCATCCATGCCATTATAACCGTCGTAGTATGATGATAGATATGAAGGAAAGATGTCTGATTATATTTCTTTCGAAGAACAAAAACGATTGTGTCGCATAATTCGACTACCTTCAATATAAATACTCGCCAAACCCAACTAGCCATCTACAAATCAATAAAGAAAATTATTAACGATCGATCATTCGTCATAGAAATCTTTTTCTCTAGAAAAATTCTTATCTACTTTATAATCAATTAATTCAATTATTTAATAAAATAATTCATATTTTATATCCTTATATAAAAGAATCTGAAATGTCTGAAATGTATCGTGAATTCGTTAATGTAATTAAATATTTATCGTCTGATGTCATTCAATCACGATGCTGCTATTATTATTATTATTATTATTATTATTATTATTATTATTATTATTATTATTATTATTATTATTATTATTATTATTATTACTATTATTACTATTTATATACATTACTCACCCTAAGAGGTTCGGCATCATAAGATATACTACAAGGTTCACATCCTAGAGAAAGATTCGTCGTAAAACCCGACGTTAGAATCTACAAAAGAAAAAATATATTCAAAAATATATTCATGTATATTTAAATATGATGAACTTGATATTTTCATAATTGTATATTGTATAAACGTTTAATGTAAAAAAATTTAACTTCACTTACTCCATAGCACGTGACTCCACTTGCGATCGCTAGCAGACAATTATAGACAATCAAAAAGTTCTTCAGTTTGTAAGGTTTCCGATGTTTCATATAACGAGGTCCAAAATGAAGAACGAACTCTAGATAAACAAGCAGGATTAACATCATTGGAAACGGATCTCGCATCAGAGGAAAGTTTGCCACTCTGGGATCTAGAATGAATATTTGCAACCATTAGAATGTTAGAAAACGAAAGATCTTAGAAAATTATTAAATTGTCCAAATGGTCAAAATATTGAAATGTATATATATTTAAATTGTTGGTATTATATATAATATATTAAAGTATTGCAAAATTCGAGATCCGAACTATGCAAAAAGAAATGTTAATAATAACAAATTCAAAAATCAATTTCGTACTAATTAAACAGAAGATCATTAATTCACCATAAAGGTACTATTGTATTTTTACTTTGTTCTCGTTTAGTTCTTATTTGATTATTTCTACATTTTGTATATTTTAAGATAAAACAATTTTGAAAGAAAACTGTTTTCTATTGATTTATTTTATCAATTAAATAAAGTGTCCCAGTTCACTTCATATATAATAATAATAATAATAATAATAATAATAATAATAATAATAATAATAATAAAAAGGAAATAATTAAAACATTAATCCTCTTTGAATATATTATATTTTCTTTAGTTAGAAAAAAAACAGGTAGAAAAACTTTGATGGTTATTTCATCGAGTAATATTTGCAAAGGTTTAGACCATCGATTTTGTATCATCCTGTAGAAATGAAAAATATTTTAAACTACGAATACCGTTAACGGACAAAGGAATTCTACTAATAAAATAAAACAAAATATTTAATATGTTCGTTCACCTGCTATCTCCTCGAAGAGGTAATTGTAGGCCCTCGCAATGTCCATGTTCTACCATTCAAGTTCGCCAAGAAAAGAGGAGAATGATGTCCGATGTTCCACAGAGCCAAGCAACAACAGTAAAAATATCAACACTGACCAACAGCGTTGCTCGTTCGTTCGCGAATGAATATAAGAAGAAGGAACGAGTATGTCCGTTGTAGGAAAAGGATACCGGTGCAACGGCAATCGTCGTCGATGGTAGCCGACGAGAGAATGATAGAATAACGAGTTAGCAAATACAGATAATACATTGCAAAGTCATGTACTTCTAAAAAAGAAACCATAAGTACCATCTTTTCAAATCTATCTCGATATAAGATAAAATCAAGTGAGATTTGCCGAAATAATTATTTTATTTTAATTTCAAATATCAATTTGTATTTTAATCGATTTTAAATTCAAAGAAAAGAATATTTAAAACGATAAGAAAAGAAAAATACAAGTGACGGGTCGATGCAATTTGTAATCTCCAAACAACTGTTTTCAACGTTATATCTTTCCTTTTATATATTTACCGAACCGAATAAAGAGAAATAAATGGAACGCAATTACATTTAATGTGTAAAGTTTTTATACGCTTGAAAAGATTCCTATGTTAACCTTCATTAGAAGTTTTTTCTTTAAAATCTTTGTTAACTTTCATTAGAAGTTTTTTCTTTAACATCTTTTAAAAGTGGGAAAAAAAAATACATTCACTGAACTAACTATTGTTATCATAGAATGATAAGATCGAGGACAACATCGCTCGTTAATGAAAATGTACTAACTTCGAAAATCTCACGAATTCGCATAAAAAATAATACAGAATTCATTTCTGAAATAAAACTTACCTGTATATACAGATAAACGTTTATTATACGAAATCCTATATAATACCTTAATATAAATATAATAAGCTATTCATAAATTAAAATAATAGAAATTCGCATAAGGCTGTCAGTTAAAACGCTTGATGAGTTACAACATAATATAAAGGATTAAAAGATTCGTAATGTTATGAGACATTTCGATTACATCTTCTAACGTAATAAAATATGTTTAATGCATTATATAATATGATCTTTAAAATTGACTCCGTAAAATAACTATTGCCATTAAGTTATCTGTCTGGTTAACAATCATGTTATGCTAAATAATATTAAAAAAAGTGAGAAGATGACCATATAAAGAATGATAATAATGTAGCGTACATTTAACATAGAAATATAAGGATAATAAAAATATATCCTTAATTATATATCTACATTATGTATCTATATAATAAAACTTTGATTATAATTTAAATGTAACATTGGGTTACGATCTTCTACCATTCAACGAAATTATTCTAACGAAAACTGATAACTAGCTCGAGGTATACATAGCTATCTATTAACAATCTCTCGAAAATGAAATAGTATTCGCCTACGATGATCAAAATTATGACATGAAATTTGTTCTTGAACTTTTCATTCCAAAATTGGTTCTTACGATACATCTTATAAATTTCTGTAGAATACTTTCAAATTCCATTTACGTATTTATGCATATGTAAGAAAAAAAGGAAAATAAAATAAAACGATCTTTCCTAATATTATTTTAAATATTTCCACATACCTATTGGTAAGTAAAATTATTTTTTTTCAATTTAGCTCATGTTCACGAATATATATATATAAAGAACAAGGCCGAATTTATAGTTATTTACTATTGTATTAAGATAAAAATGTTATGCAAAACATGAAATTAACATTTCAACGTGATAAAAAAGAAGATAGCGTTAAAATAACTCTTTTTTTTGATACAATGAAAATATATGGAACAAATATCTACTGTGAGAAACGATAGATGTCGAAAATTTTATTTACAATAATATTTTTCCACGATTCGACATTTAATTCATATTAATAATAATTCAGATTCGACATTAAATCAATTAAATCAATGTTAATAACTCGATTGCAGGGGAAAATTAAATCTATTTATCAACATTCTGGAACGATTAAATTCGAGGTTGTGTCTGTTTTAGTTAACCGCAATCGATCGATGCAGTCCAATCTCGGCACTTTGTCTTCGAATTCATTTAATTTCTCAAAGGTAAAGGATTACTATGTTATCAAAGATAATAAAATTTGATCTCTAAGAATTTGAACGGAGAGATCATTTTAACGATGATCTAGAAAGTCTACGATGTGCGCAGGTTTACGGAAAAGGGGTGAACCAAATGAAAAAAGAAACTAAAATGACGCACCTGCGATCCGCAAGCCGGGAAACTTTCCGCATCTTGCGTTTCGATTCTATAAATATCCGATGACATTTAAACTATTATACGAAATATTTTACTTTCTATTCGCGTATGCCGACGTTATCGCCGTCTTTCAGGGCACTAGACTACTGTCCAACTTACGTTCATCCATAGGGCAAGCACCCCTAGTAGAGACTTATGCTCAGGAGCGTAACAAACTAGCGCGATACCACGCGCAATATATACGATTCCATATAATTATAATTTCATTTTATTCGATCGCTACTCTTTCTTTTTATTATTTTATTAAAAGATCATACAATATTTAATAAATCGATCCTATCATTTATTTTAATCTTTTTCTTATCATTTTTATAATTCTTATAAATTTTTAATAAAACCGAACCAAAAATTATATGATTATTTACAAAGTACTTTGTTCCACGTGAATTTAATTCAAGGTAATAACAATTTTCATTTATATCTTTTATCATACGTTTAAACAGTAAATATTATTTTTTGAAAATGACTTGTGATATTTGCTAATTATTGTCATTCGTAAATTAACATTACTGTTTTTTGAAAATATGATGAAAATAAAATGTATTATAACGAAATAAATAATCAAATTGGAACATCTGTTTCAGGTCAAACCATAAATGTAACTTATGATTGTACAGACAAGTCAAGGCCGTTTTTCTGCAATTAATCTTCGAATGAGGTCAACATGTTCCATTTTAACGTCGTTCAATGATCACGAAATTCCGTGCATGCTTTTAATCTTTTATGCTCATAATTACCGAATTATTTATCAAATTAAAAATAATTAGGAATCTATTATTCGTGAAAATTAAAATGAAACTTTCAAGTATATCTTGAATAATCCAATTATCGTATATTTTCTACTCGTACTGCACCAACATATAACAATTTCGCATAAGCTAATGCAGTAATGAATAATTTATACTTTTAGACCTTTTTAAGAATCAAATAAATACCATCGGACGTTAAGAAATTTATATGAATTTTACGCGCGGCAATAATAAAATAATATTATTACTATCAATGTATATCGGATTAAAAAAAAATATGGTCTGAGAAAAAAGGTCGCAAGTATATATAGTTCGTGCGCCATTGCGCTAACGGATCGTGCCAATAACAAAAATAAAGCAATTAACTAAAAGTAATATCATGAAATCCAATGAAAAGCAAACTCATCAAAGTCTATCGAAATTAATAATTGACATGAAAGAAGTCTTTCGTTCCTTTTATATTAAGTCGATTCGCAAAGTTTACTGGTATCACGAAAAATAGGTCTTTCAAATCGATTATTTCAAAGCGAGCTATTACATATATTGCACTAAAAAAAAAAAAAAAAAAAAAAAAAAAAAAAAAAAGAAAGAAAGAAGAAAAAAGATAAAAACAAATGAAAAAGTGTCACTCATTATTGGCATTATTTCCTTTTACGAGCACTCAGAGATCTACCATAATGTTGTACAGTCATGGAAAGTCAGTATGAGCAAAGTAATATGAATATATGGCTTCCCTGTGTGCTGTCAGTCGTATCAGGATTAGCCGGCTCGTTCGCATACGACGTGAGGCCGTTAGGGCTGTAGGACAAACGCAATCACGAAATGACCTCCTACCTTAGTATCACGAATTTAATGTGTCTTATTAATAGGACGACCAAAACCAATTCGGAATTCGATTGGGGACATATATGTCGTATACATTAACGAATATATATGAATTATTGATCTTTGTCTTTGAATTGTCTATCAAGAAAGCTTAAGAAAGTATTTGTATTGTATTTTAATATCGTGTTCCAAAAGCAGCAAAAGTGGATACAATAAAAAAGAAATCAAAGAAAAGCTATTAATAAAATATTTGATTATATATAACCTCATATTGGAATTCACAAGGACTCCCCAAGATTTTCGAGCTCTTCTAATACATAATTAATGTCTTGCATATCTGTACCCGAATTTTGTACAACGAATCGAAAAAAATTTGGTTTCTCACGTAATGGTTGATAGTTGATCATTAAACTACCTCTTTTCGTCATTCTTCCCTTCAACTTAGGAGCTACCTAAAGTAGAAAATATGACTATTTAGAAATATTAAAATAATACAATTTTTAATTTCGCTATAATCTTAATCAAATTTATAATTATATTGCAGATACATATATATATATATATATATATATATATATATATATATATATATATATATGCACTATAAATCTAATCGGTAAGAAATGGTACCTACTTAACCGACAGTTAACTTACAAATTAGTTTCTTTATCAACGTTCAAAAATAACTTAAAAAATATTCTCTATAGATAATATGCCGATAAAATCAATTACTCATATGTTATAAGAACAAATTTGATTTTCTTATATGCAAAATTTTCTTATTTTACACTTCTGTATATAAAGAAATTTTATATACATAATAATATCAAAATAAAAAGAAAATGTAAATCAATTTTACGCTTACAAACTTTAAATATATTTAATATGCATCATTAACTATCTATATAATTGTAAAAATAAACTCTATTTAAAAATAAAATTAAGGATGACTATATCTAAAACTACTATTATAAGGTAGTTAATGCTTACCTTGCTTAATTCTTCCTCATAATTGTATATAGAATCCTTATCTTTTAAATGCAAAGGAATAAACCAAAAGCATACATTGATGAAACATGGTTGTGCCACTAACTCAAAGTGTTTCTTTTTTTCAATCTCATCTTTAAAGAAAGCTGACAGTGACATTAGATGATTAATGTGTTTTTCAAAACCCGATGATCCCTGTAAAAAGAAAGAAAATGTTAGTAAAGTAGACAAATAATGTAAAAAAAAAAATTCATATTGATCTAAGTAAATAATATAAAAGAAAGAAATGCAAAGCCATATATTATGTATATCTACTCAATAGCCCATATATCCAAATTCATTCTATAAGTTTTCAAGTCATGAATTTTTCTTTAGCTTTTAGCTAGATGAATAAAAATACATTTCTTTTTTTTTTTTTTTTTCTTAATTGTTCATATAATTTAAGTACACACTACAATATAAAATTAGATCACTTCTAAAATAAAAGCAAGGAAAAGGATGAAAATAATTATACCATAGAAATTATATATGTCCATTCATATATTATACTATAATATATATTTTTAAAAAAATGATGTATCATTCTAATTGTCATTACATCAAATGAACAGAATGTCTCATTTAGCTTAATAAATTCGTACTTTCTTTCATGCAAGATCTATAAAACTTATTGGCCCACAACACTGCTACCAGCTGAACTCTTGAGAAATTTTAAAACTTCTTTCGGAATCTTAAAAATTCACTGAATGAATAAGGTATGGACAAATCTGAATCCCTACAGGGGAAATTAATATATGCATAAGTACACCAGCAAACACTCTATACAGAACATGCAAGCCCTTTACTTCAACGGAGTTGTTACCTCAACCGTAATGGCTTAAATGCCAAAGTACAAGATCTATGCTTAAAAGAAGGTAGGGGAAAAAAGTGCTATGAAGGCTAGTTTTCTACATATTTGCATAAGTGGTTGCATTCAAAATCTAATACAGGGAAAAAAGAACCACTTCTCTAGCATGCATAAGTCTTAAGTTCGCATCAAAAAAGATGCTTCAAATATATCTGAAAGATGATGCATATAATATACGCTTCTAATCTGATTAAGAGCATTTAAAAGATATTTTATAAAAAAAGAAAAGTTTATAGAAATGTTTAAAACAACATGTATAATTTACCTTAGCTTGCCACATAAACCAAAACTTCAAAACATCTGCCCTGCGTCCGCATTGTAAATACTTGTCTCCAGGATCTAAATCAGCTGAGTAAAATTTATCCTTTTGAAACAAATAAGTAGCTCCCTTGGAGTGTGCTTTGGTTAAAATATTATCGTGCTTTGTCAAAAATAAGGAACACTGTTGTGGAACGGCCAGTAATTTGTGAGGATTAAATAATATAGAATCTGCTCTTTCTATTCCTCTTAAAAGACCACAATGTTTTTTACTAAATATTAAACCACCACCCCAGGCTGCGTCGACGTGTAACCATATTTTCAAATCCTGACAAATTTTTGCTATTTCGATCAATGGATCGAAAGCACCCAATACCGTTGTTCCTAAAGTTTGGGAAATATTGTCGATGATCGTATACAATTATTTAACATCATTTCATATTTATTAAAAAAAAAAAAAAAAACAAATTAATTACCGGCTGTAGCAATAACCATAAACAAAGAACTGCCTTTTTCTTGTTCCTGCCGAATACAGATCATTAAATCATCAACGCTCATTCTACCTAAATCATCCGTTTTCACGAGAACGACATCTACATTGCAAAGATTTGCCCATTTAGATACCGAGTAATGAGCATCTTCCGAAGCAAAGAGAATTGGCTTCACTATTAAATCCTTGAAGAAAGATGATTATTTTTAATTTCCATATTTCTTTTATACAATAGATGAAAACAGAATGATTACCTTCTTCTCACATCTATAAGAAAATCTTGCTAAATTAATAGCTATTCCGTTTGCAAAAGATCCACCTGGGCAAAACAATGCATCACCAAATTCACATCCATTATCATTCTTATAAAACATAGATAATAACTTTCTAGTCAAGGTTTTCTCCATCAATGTTAATACGGGTGCTACTTCGTACGTGTATACTGAAGCATTTAAGGCATCAGTCAACCATTGTCCTGCCAAGCCATAAGGATCCAATCTATATAAATAAATAATTATTAATCATTCATTAGTAATCGACAAGAAACTTTTTCTTTTCATTTAATTGACTTGATTATATTGGATAAGTGTAATATCGGAATCATGAATAGAACTTACCCAGAAAAAAGTTGATTCATAAAATATGGATGACCAGTTTTAACGCTATATTTTAATATCTTATTTGCCACCAATAAGAGATCTTTTTGTGATTTTGGTTCTTCTAACAGATCAAAATTCAAAATTTCTTGCAAATAATTTGCATCTCTCCATCTTGAGACAGGATTGTCTCGCAATACACTCTCGAATGCGAAATCAATTAAGATAGCACTGAATTTCTCGAGAAATTCTCTATGCTTATTTTCAGAAGGTATACTACGCCAATCAGACATGAATGATTCGTTGAAGATTATTTCGAAAAAAAGAAAAGAAAAATGGAATATCAGACCGTATACAAGGTCTTATAAATGTTGTATAACTGAACGACGTAAAATGAACTGAGGCATTTTTAACCAAGCTTTGATATATATATATATATATAAACTGACTACAAGGTCTTAATAAAATTCCACAATTACACTTAACAAGGAGACAAAGCAACAGCCCCATAGAATACTGAATCAGTCAATGTCACTAACGTGATTAATTTGTATGAAACACAATATTCTTGAAATTACAAAGACCTTAAATAGCCTTTTAGATATAATTTTTTAACCAATATAACTACAATTACCAATGATAATTATCAAAACAATATAAAGTAATTATTAGAGTATTTGAAATAAACATATACATTTATTTATAAAAATACACTTTATATGAAATAATTGGGAGTTCATTATATACATACGTCTATGACACATATGTTAAATCTATTTGAAAGTATAAGTATTGAATTGTACAATTTGATAACACATGTCACTATTGTAATCCTTGTAAATCCCTGATACCTATTAAAATTAACTTTATATGGGCATTAGTTCTTGCAATTTGTTTTCTTATATGAACTATCTGTTTTTCTAAAAGTTTAATTCTTACATTGATTATTACCAAAGCTTCCTCTAAACTAAATTCGACATAGTGTCCCAAACCAACGTCTAATAGAATATTTGAAACATCTTGGACATGAGCTTCAACATAGAAATTATTTCCAATATCTACTTGAGTTTTAAAATCTGTTTTATTAAAGTCGCTGGATTGAAAGGTTGTGATAATGTTCTTTAGTTGAAGAAATTCAGCAATATCTGTATTTTTATTATCAAGTTTTTCTTCTAACTTGGCAAGATCAGCCTTTAGCACACCATTTATAAAAGCTTCAAACTGTAGGATTTTCTTCTGTATATCTGCATTCATAGTTACTGCAATTAAATTATAAAAAATAAAATGACCAATATGATTCTGCATGAACGCTATGATATTGGCATCGATCATCATTATTTAGAAATGTTTAAGTAAAAGAAAAATATTTTTAACATGCATTATCTGTCCATTTATGTATAAATAAAAAATATATTTACCAGTTAATAGTTGTGAAAGATGCGTTAAGAAGTTTATTAAATGTTTAGAGGTTAGAAAATATCACGAATATTCTATACTCATTTTTAACAGAGTAACACCAATTATAAATGAGATTCACTAGGAGAAATATATTCTTAAGTTATAAAACATTTGATTTATCGTATCTATTACATTGATTAAATCATATAAATAAAAATATTATCATTTCTAAATTCAATTCGCCTATATTAAATGTTATTATATGATCACTAGAATGTATATATATGTATAATACAAGAGCGATCGAAGTTACATCTAGCGACTATTATCAGCAACTTGTATCTACCAGCGCAGTCGATAAACAGGATTTCTTACATTAGAAATAAATTATAAATCATTGAGACGTTTTTCATACATAATGTACGTATATATTTTTAAAGCAATTTTTAAATAAAACTATTTCCCATTAATTTGTTTGATTAACTAACTGAAGTATCATGTCAATTGTGACCACATAGAGCAAAGATTTAATAATGAAGAAATAAGTAATTTTCCAAAAAGATTAAATATATCGGATTCATTCTTAATGAAATCAAACAAAATACTCGAAGAATTCTATTCTCAAAAAAAAAAAAAAAAATACAGAAATACAAAAAGACAAAAATACAAAAAAATAAAAAAGAACATATGTACCATAAATATGCAACTATTGGTTTTATTACCCTGTAAATGATGGTTCATTTCCTAACGAGGATTAATGTAATAGCTGAATGATACATGAATATATAAATACCGTTAGTGTAATGTAATTGCTACATTCCAAACGTTCCATTCAGTGCCTAGCTTTGCTTAACAGAGCATGTAATAATTCCGTTAAGTTCGTTCAATATTTAAAGCTAACAATTTAAAACCATAAATTCACTATCTCTTTTGAATACTCACATCTAATATCATTTAAATGCTTGAAAGATCATAATTTTCTTCCTAAAGTTACTATTGAAATTGTTCCTACTGTTATAGACTATGAAATTAAAAGTCCATTCTGTATGGACGATGAATCAAAAATATTCAGTGTTCCTCACCAATGAAATGCATACCAATTTAACAGGTAAGACCCTGCTCGAGGCAATGAATTAAATCATTGACGCCCACCAACGAGTTCAATTGCCATCCGGCGTGTTAGGAGTATCCGTAATAATACCTTCACAAATTAAGTAGATATTTTGCGAATGCATTCGCTCACCTCGAGCTTTCATTGATCAACGGGAGATAACGGATTGTATGGCTATGCTAATTCGAATGTTTGTAAATAACATCCCCTTATAATTTGCCCTCTTATTTTACACTTTATCGATTTAAGTCAATCGAACTTTCTGTAAACTATTCCTTTCACTTTCAGATTTTAGATTTATTATTTCTATTAGGATACATGCAGTTTAAAAATAACTGATTATCATTTATGATTAATTATCATATATTCGTTGATCGCAAAATTTCGAGAAGTCATGATATATTATAAAAATATTGTAATGTATATCGAGTATGTAACATGAATTATTCATGGTGCATGATTTGCAAATCATCGATACCAAGATCAGTTTGATTTGAATCTAAGAGAATGGTCGAAACAAGTTTATCTACAGTAACCAAAAGAAACGCTCGTTGTAATGAAATTCATCGACATAGCCACACCTGAATTATACGATTTGTATTGTTAAAATATTCAAAGTTAAAGAAATTGTATGCATTTTAACTATAATCAAGTAGATACATTTTAACATTACTATATTAAATGCCGTATACATACAGCGGTAATTAGATTGCTTATCGTTCCTTGCGTTCATTTTCACGGTGGTAATCATGTAAATAATTACTGTAGAAAAATTACATGAAATGAGAAGCCAAAGGAATCAAGGTGTTGTTAATTAGTGAAAATAATTAAAGTTACATTTCTAGAGTATATTCATAATTTGTTCTTGTCTGAATTTCTTAGAATTTTATAAAATAAATTTTAACAAAAGGTAAAAAGTATTGTATTATCTAATTATTTTCATGTAAAGTAAGTATTTGCCTGTCGAGATATTCGTGTATATACTACAAGGTGGTTCGTATATTATCATGATCGTTGTAGAGAACCCATTGCGTGCAGATGATGATGCAAAAAAGTAAGTTTGAATATATACGATGAGAGTCTTACTCTGTGATGTTTCCAGTAAAGTCGCATTACAATTAATATTATATCTTACATTTCCTACACCAAATATTGAAAGTCGTTAGAATTGTTCAACTTTTAACCGTAATATACTTTTTCCATCTGTCGAAGTATTTATATAAATTACTATCATTATTATTATTATTCTAGATGTTACGACAAGCTGTAAAGAGTTGAGCTATAACGAGGATACGTTAAAAAAAAAAAAAAAAAGAAAAATGAAAAAAGAGAAATTATTAGACGAATTATTTGCCATTGAACTTTTTCATAAAAATTACAATATCTGATGAAGTTCGTCTCGAGACACATTTTAATCAGTTACGAAAAACCTATGAGAGATTCTCAATTCTAAATGACAGATGGATGAATCATTTTCGACAATTTTGATATTACGGTATTGCTAAATTTTTTTATTCAAATGATATTCTTATATATGTATACGAATATTACGCACAATTGGTTTTACTTATATCGATCGAATATTATTAACATTAAGAAGGAGGAAATAATTGAAAACTTCGATAATATTTAAGTTTACAAAGATTTCAATTACAAAAAAATAAAAAGAAAAAATAGAACAGATAAGGAATAAAATTAAAATATCAACATTAAGCACATCCGATCACACTTGATTTTATCAGCATTTATTTTATATGCTATAATATGTATAACAATTAAAAGTATTTAAAGTAGGGTCGATCCTTGAAGAATGATCAATACATGTCTCGATAATTCTATCTCTTTTTTGTCTTTTCTTTTTTTATTTATCTTCATTCACATACTTATATCAATATACTTTCTTTTCTACGAAACGTTATACTTTCTTTATCTCGTGGCATGAATGATCTATCCTCGAGGATCGTAGAATAAATAACTACAACGGACAAGAATGTATGAATACAGGTAGGTAAGATCATATTAAATATAGGTGCATTGATCCTACTTCTTTTCATTTAAGTCATCACATTCTTTGCCGACTGGTTACAAGCTATAAAAAAAAAAAAACAAAAAACGGGTACAGTTTTACGATGTGCAAAATCTTCTCGCATTTTTTCATGTTCGGTGCACGTGCCGTGTTGTGATTTCGCTCATACATAAATATGTACTGCACACTGTTGAAAGAAGAAATAATAAACTTTCCGAGCTGTATTATTTTATTATACGCTATTTATCGATTCGAATTATCGCACGATCATCATTGATCTGTCGGACATAGACATGTAAAAATCACGTCAGTTTTACTATTGTTCAACGTTTTTATCATTGTCGTAGAAAGAAAATCATAGGTCACATTAACACGTTTCCTGTAAATACGTCATCGACAAACCCTTTCGAATTTATTATACATTCGTATAGAACATCTTATTTTTTTTTTATTTAATAACTATTATTATTATTTTATTCGCATGTCTTTGAAATATTATTAGGAAAAGAAATTACACTCTGACTCGTGACGCTATTCTATCTTCTCTCTAAAGTTTTCCTTTTAAATTTCTTATTTAATCGATATCGATTAACATAGAGAATCAAATAATATATATATATATATATATATATATATATATATATTATCCTTTAGAGAGGTAATCCTTGCGTGACAAGGATACGATTATATGGAAATATAGAGATCAGAAGAAATCTTTTGATTTAAAATTCAAACGGAAAGAAAGAATCTCTCGTAAAGACATGTATTAATTAGAAATCGTAATCTACGATTAGATGTGTTTGTCTGTATCATACCTTCCTTATTTAAACACCATTATCATATATTGTTAAGTCTAAATAATTCTATGAAAAAATGATTTTTTATATTAACATTATCTTTATTACGGCAGTGCACTAAAAATTTCGGTACATTTATAAATCGTAAGAGAAAGAATGAGAAAAAGAGACAGACAGACAAATAGACAGAGACAGACAGAGAGAGAGAGAGAGAGAGAGAGAGAGAGAGAGAGAGAGAGAGAGAGAGAGAGAGGGGAGAGGGAGAGAGAGACAGAGAAAGAAAGAGGGAAAAGAAACCTAAATTCTTTCGATCTTTCCATTCTCATCTCATTCTCGATGATTCTCATGAATATTCGTTCTTTCCTCGCTTAACAAAAAAAATTTTTTTTTTTTTTTTTTTTTTTTTTACTTTTTCGTTCCTTTTTTTTATTTTAAATGCTCTTATTTATTTTCTTAAATCAACTTTTCCCAAACATATGGCCTTATAAGCAATAAGGATGTGAGATTTATAATATGGTTAAATTGTTTAAAAACAAAAAAGTATGGCAACGATACGCAAGAATTTATTACATTAATGAGAAGAATACACGATACACGAAATTTAATTTTTGCCTCATCTTTATTTTCCTCGTTCTATGTTTTCTTTATCTATATTATTCAGGAACGTAGTTTTACAGAACATTTTCAATATTAATTTCAAGACTATTTCAAATTCGTTTTGTTCAACGTGAATCAAGATTTATGTAGTCAACAATCAATAGAGTAGTCTATCAAAAATGTAGTCAAGTAACGTTCTAGTTACTTCGACTTTATTCGAAATAAAAGAGGCAATAATATTGAAGTCTTGCCTAACACAATTGTTTTATAGGTCGATTAATTATTTAAGATTCCTCGGAATTTAAAAATTCTTAGGTCTTGTATTCATCTCTTACAATTACAATTGTATTCCAGACAGCACCTCTTGCAAGCGCTCGTAAGCGGCTCGTAGCAAGTTATATATTTCGAGATTTTCTCGGGCAATTTTGTTCCCCAACGTACAGTGATTCGTTCTGAATAGCTAACAGTTTCGAGACTGCAATTTTAAATTGGGAAACCCGAGAGAATCTTCTCTCCGTTCGACATAACTACACGCTTATACTACTAACATATATACTACACATATAATTATCGAATAATTTGACAACTTGCAGACAAATGCTACTTTCGATATCGTATCAGAGAAAAAGAGACAAAGAGAGAGAGAGAGAGAGAGAGGGAGAGACAGAGAGAGAGAGAGAGAGAGAGAGAGAGAGAGAGAAAAGAGAAGAAGAAAGAGAGAGAGAGAGAGAGAGAATAAAAAGGAAAAAAAAAAAGATTTGTTAACAGCAACTTTGACCTGTTGAAAGAACGAGAGACACAGAATATACTTTTCAGTAACTCATCCAATAACGAATTAAAATTTCTCTCGCTTTTACAATTTATTGTTTTAACACAGTGAAAAAGAAATCGCGCAATTCAACAAAACTATAAGGTAAAACTTTATATCATAAACATCCATTGATCACTTTTTCAATTTTGACAGCATTCGCGTGTGGAATTGTTCATCTTCTTACCCTCCTAGTTTTCTTTATCGAGGATTTAGTCGAAAATCGTTTCCTCTCGAACAGAAGAACACCATGAAGGATCCTCTTTGGATTTGGCCTTTTTTGTCTCCCGCCATTTTTCCTTGTCGATTTATCAGCTGATCGATCTGAAATGATCGAATTACAAAAATACGAAAGTGCCTTTCATTAATATATCATATATATGTATTTGCTATATCTAATTATTGCAACAATGTTTTAACAATGATTTCATCGATGATCATCATTCGATGACAGCTATATGATTTGAGGTATTGAAACGACGATAAGAATCTGATCTATCGTGCCATGATCTAATTTCGGAATCTAATTACTGTGTGGTCCTTGACGGAACAATATATATGTACAATGTCTAATGCTCACTTTCATAGTTGATAATTTGTAGATGTAGCTTTTAATATAGCTAGTACATACATAATTGCGGTAATACAAATAAATTGATTGCACGTTGTCTTACGCAACGTTTCTTTTATGCAACGTATCAGACATATAGAAGAAGTTAATCTTTTCCGTGCTAAAAGAACTTTAAATTTTCTAACGCGTAATAAGATTTGATCCGTTTTATCTCGAACTTTTATCCGAACGTAGTAAGATAGCTCTCAAAGTTAATAAATACCGGGCACATTATATTATTGCTTTCACTGATGAAAAAAAGAAAGAAAATAAGGGAATGACAAAAATTCGTTAGGAAATAATGTTAAGTCCAACATTCTCTTATGTTTGAGACAGTCAAAGGAAACGAAATCAAAAAGAGTGGGTTAACGATCGTTCTGATGTTATATCCGGACGGATATTAAATCCGGTTACGGGATGCATCTCATGCGAAAAGTTTCGCGTTGCTTCGCGAAATGTCTCGGGGTGCATGGGAAAGGGTAGACGGTGCTGAGAAAAAGATGAAAAGTAAAAGGAAATAAAGAGAGAAAGAGAGAGAAAGAGAGGGAGAGAGATACAGACAGAAAGAAAAGGAGAACATCGTAGAAAACGACGTAAATGAAAGCTGCCAACTCGCTTTTCGTAGGAGTCGAAGAGAATGCTAGATGGAGAGACGAAACGGGAGAGAAAAGAGGGTGGAAAAAGGGGAGGAAGAAGATAGGGGGTCAAGAGGAAAGGGGATATATTATGTTCGCTAAAGCAATGTTACCAACTCGAGAACTGGCGAACTAGCCCGACAGTAAAATCCATTTTATGTCTCCCTCGTAAAGCCAGTCAAATGAAACCTGGACTTAGTTTTCATACGTACACCGACCGTCGCCGACGTCGTCGCCAACGTTGGCGACGACGTCGGCGACGGTAGCATCTTCGTCGGCCTCCTTCCTGTTATGCATGTTACAAGATTCTTTTGTATAATTATAATCCTTAGGATTAAAGAATTCATTTTTCGGGCAGCTAAGATTTTAATGTAAATATCTTTTAACGCTTTGACAAACGAATAAATTAATTGTAAGTTCATTCATAGCTTGGTATCATAAATTGTATTTGATATATGTCAGTTATCTCTATGAAATACTATAAATAATGGAAATATGTATACATATATATATATATATATATATATATATATATATTTTTTTTTTTTTTTCGAATTTCTCCATATATCATATTTATGAACATTTAGATCATATATTCAACATAGATAATATAATCAACACGTTTTTTGCGACAATCTTTCATTTGATAAATTTATTGCTCTGATATCACTCGTTAAATTTTATGAGATAGCAGAAAACGTTGAAATTCATGAATGCATAAAATCTTAGAGAAAAATTTCCCTTTTGCACTATGCGAACGATAACTTATAAACGAAGAGCAAAACGAGATAGGCCCTGAAGAGCTCGGCCAAGCGAAACCTCGTCCGGTACTAAAACGTGGGCGCATCGTAAAACACCGTAGACACGCGCGTCCCCGAAAGTATCGTCGAGATAAAGGCTGAATCTGCTTTAACGAAAGGAATCGACTTTGAAACGAATTTTCGCACTATCGTTTAAAATCGTTTTCTCTTATAAGAAAGAGAGAGAAAGAGAGAGGGGGGGGGGGAGGGAGAAATAGAGAGAAAGAAAGACATAGTCTCTGTTCATTTACTCACTATTAGAATAACACTAAAATCACATATCATTTTTTATATCAATTATAATCAATTTTAAATCAAATTACATACCATTTTTACATATCAAAGTTACATAAAATTACATATTATTTTTTGTAAGTTTATTTTTAATACATCATACAAAGTAAAAGAAAAAAAGTATGAAGTTAAAGATATTGGATATAATTTTCTTGAATTTTCGTCATAGCAAATTATAGAAAGTTAAATCGAAGATACAAATTGTCACTTCCTCGAGAGATCCTTACGGCGATAACTTTATCGACGACCATAAAAAGTATTCGCGCTTCGACGTAAAACGACAAGGCTATTCATGGCCGGCATTAATTCTGCCTTTTACATGCACTTCGTTCGTTCTTCAAAATACTAATCTTTTAACGGATCATCCGATCTCGGCTGTTGGTTGCTTCGAAAGACAGATGGAAGAGGATTGTTACACAGGTTATCCATGAAAATGAGAGATTCGAGATTCCTCATAACACTTGAAACTTTTATGCGAAATTGCCCCATTAAAATGTTACACATATTTAACCCGTCAACGTTGCCAAAAGTATTATTTCCTTAGTCATAAAACGAAACGATCGACGATTACTTTGACGAAGGGGGTGGTAAAGACAAAAGCTTGCTTCTCTTCGTTTTATCGTTATACTGTTTGGAGTTATGACGATATATGAACTTCTTTAAAACGAAAGATTTATATATATATATATATACATACCTATTTGCTTTCCATTTTTTCTTCGAAACAAACATAAAATAATTGAAGATGATTAAAACACTTGACAGAACCTACCCTCTCTCTTTCTCTTGTTCTTCAAAAAACGAGTTTCTCATACTTACATCTGTGGAAAAAACTCTGTAAGAGGACTTCGAAGTTGACCGTCGTAATTACAAACTCGTAAAAGTTCGATCAATGTCTGGTGAACGTTCGACTCGCATGAAAAGAAGTAGAGGAAGGAAAATAGCGAGGCTCAAGAGAGAGAGAGAGAGAGAGAGAGAGAGAAAGAAAGAGGCACGCATCAGTTCACAGTTCATGATCCACTCTTCCTCAAAGCTGTCCTGTTCTCCCGATTGACCATGGGGTGCCTCATAAAAGTATGATTTATAACTATACCGCCTTGCAATCTGCTGAGCCACGTGATGTGCATTCTCTCTCTCTCTCTCTCTCTCTCTTTCTCTCTCTCTCTCTCTTTCTCTCTCTCTCTCTCACTCTCTCTTCCGACTTGTTTTATCTGTTCACAAAAGTTCATCAACGTTTTTCGTGCTATTTGAACGTAAACATAGATCGTCTATGACGAATATGATCTTAGGAAAGAGTTTCGCGGTAAATCAAAAGAGAAAAAGAAGAAGAATTGTGATTTATAATCAAGGAAGAGAAGTCGATGCACTAGAACGTACGTGAAAAATCTCATCTGGGAAATTTTCTCATTGGCCTGCATATATCGTACGCCTATATTTACAACCGCGAATAGATACTAGAACGTAGGATATCCTTATCCTTTTTATTTCCAATAAAGATACCTATCAAGATAAGAATTATATAAATAATAAAAACGAAGAATCTTGCGAGAGGATTCGATGAGAGATCGAAGGCGATACAGTTAAGAATATGCGTTTAGGCGTGCCTTCTGAAATACCTAAGTTTTACGATGTTTGGGTTCCCTTTTCGTGCGTGGACTGCATTTTCACCACCCGTCACTTGTGTCCGTATGTATATGTAAATCCATACATACATACATACATACATAGATATCTATGTATCGTATGTACCGTCATTGATTCCCTGCTTTTTGTCTTCTCTATTTTTTTCATTGAGAACCATGTTTCCCGTACGTTTTCAATATTAGGATTTCAATTTTCAACGCACCGTTCATATTCACTTTCTAATGATTTCCTCGACTGCTTCATTAACATTACCATCTTCCATTATTCCATTGTTATAATCAGTTTCCGATCTTGGTAAAGAAAGTGAAGTTTCTGTGAACACGAAGATTTAAATACAAATTGACGAGAAGAAATAACAGAAGGGAAGGAGAAAGTAAAATTTCAAATGGTGAATTTGAAAGTATCGCATAATACACGTTGCTTCCCATTTTTACAATGAATCTCTTCTTTTAGATGATCTAAGCGGCTTCCGGAACGCACTGTGACTTCTCGAACGATCGTAAAGGAAGTCTAAGAAGAGAGAGAGAGAGAGAGAGAAAAAGAGAGAGACATAGACAGACAGAAAGCACGTATCTAAAATGGAAACGGGCAGAACGTTCCCGGACGAGCTGGAGACGAAAGTGGAGGAGGTTTATCGTTTCTCGGTAAAGTGCTTCGCGGCTTCTAACACCTCTTCGGCACCTTTCCACCTCTCGCCCGAGGCTGAAGGGGTGGCTCGTAAAATCAGCGTGGATACTTCGAGTAATGCTATTCTATTCGAAAAGGAGAAAGAAAGAGAGAGAGAGAGAGAGAGAGAGAAAGAGAGAGTTAAATTTCCGATTGAGGCGAGACTTTCTAAAGACAACGACTAAATATTTAAAGAAACAGATATCAGCTTGGAATTTAATAAGAAAATTTATAGATCATCTTACGATTATTTCTATACTTTGAATATATTTTCAAAATATTTAAGATATCTCATCTATTTAAGATCTCTCAATAGATTTTATTAACGAAACGAAGAAAATGTTATTCGACAATCGAATAACATTTCTCATTCCGTGAACAATGAATTGTAAAAGAATGAGAACTAGTATAGTCGTTCAATGTTTCCAATGTATTTGTTTATCGTTTATTCGAGATGATCGGTAGGAGTTTGAGAATCCTTTTCATTAACGAGACGCAAGTATCTTGAGTAAAGATTCCGGTGGTTTCGTTCGCCCGAGGTAGGTAGGTACGTCGTATTTCATAGAAGCCCGGCTGTATTTTCGCGCGTATGACTTTAACTGTCGATGCGGACTTCGCTTGTATTTCTTCTCAAGTTTTACTGGCGCTAGGTCGACCGCACCGAGCCGTAAACGTCACTCTCCGCTAAAGTCCCTGCACGGCTGCCTTGTCGCTTTCCACCCTCGGTTCCCTCTCCCCCCCTTTCTCTCACTCTCTCTCCCTCTCTCTCTCTCTCTCTCTCTCTCTCTCTCTCTCTCTCTCGTGCAGTCTTCACCTTTCTACTTTCTTTCTTCCAGTTCTTTCTTTATCGATTTGACCGACGTCATTGTCAAACTATTCTCGAAAACAAGTCTCACTTATTCTTTCTTCTTTCTCGTCTCGTTCGTTTTTGAAATTTCTTTCGATTATTAGACGCGGAGATAATTGGACATATATAATAAGAGATTTGTGTTTCGAATTTTGAAGATAATAAATCAATGGTTCTTCTTCATTTTTGAGAATGGTAGAAGATAAAGAAAGAAAAAGGAGAAGGGAATCGCGGGGGTCAACCGGAAGACGGCGCCCATATCGTCTCGAGGCTTCATTAAGGATGCAATATGGCGGACTTTTTGTCGGGTAAACGAAGGGAGCGGAATACGCGTGAGAGAGCGGTCGGCCGCTTTTAAAAAAGTTACGACGAGGTTTATGGGGGTTTAATTGTAGCCCGTGACTGTGGTTAGAAAGTAGTAAAACTCCTTTTGCCAGAAGACTCCGGCCTGTTACTATGCTACTTAACGCTCAGCCGACTCTTACTTGGGACGTATGGAGAAAGAGGAGAATGACGACGAACAGGACGACTAGGGCGACGATGATGATGAAGCGAAAGAAAAAGAAGAAAAGGAGAGGTGAACGAAGAAGAAGAACAAGGAGGAGGAGAAGGAGAAAGAAAAAGAAGAAGGAGAAGAAGAAAAATAAATAACGGCGGCGGCTCACGCACTTCGGTGCTGCTAATTATTGCTTTGTCTCGAAAATTGCACCCTCATCCTCGTGAAATAAGGCCGACGTTCGCCATCAAGGTCATAGATATTGTCTTTACCCTCTTCCTACTTCCAGTTTTCTTTTTATCTTTTTCTTTTTCCTCATCTTTCGTGCAAATGTATTACAATTTACATATTAAAAAAAAAAAAAAAAAAAAATAGAAAAAAATCCTCTATTTTTAGTGTCATCTAGTGTAATCCTTTTTTTCATAACCAAAATATGATTTGAAAGGTATTAAGATTTTCATAATTAAAATAATTAAGTTTTAACATCGTTTTCATTTCTTTCTTAATATTTCTTTTTTCTTTTGTCATTAATACTATGATAGTAATAAAATTTTCTTTCTCTCTTCTTCTTATCCATTGGCAGTGATAGGCATATCATGCAACCGTGTATCTCCTACAAGCATTGAAACAGAAAATATCTACTAACGCGTTTGCCCCTATCAATGAACAAAGAATATTATATTGTTATGTCTGAAATATCTTTAACGGTATAGTCTCCTCTCTCTCTCTCTTTTTTTTTTAGACCTTATAATTATGATCATATGTACTTATAATTATGATCAAATCATCTATAAACCTAATTATTGCACGCTATCAAAGTCAAACGAAATATTTTGTATGGTGAAATTTTTGATTTTTTTAAATAGTTAATAATTTTTTTCTTTTTTTTTTTTTTTTTTTTTTTTTTTTTTTTTTTTTTTTTTTTGAAAAGAAAAATACGATTGTAGTCAAAAAATCAAATGATTAATATGAAAAAAGAAAACGGAAGAAGAATAAGGCGCGTTTATTTCATTTCGATCTTCGTTCGATCGTTATTGCTACTTCTTTCCAAATGTGTTCATTCATTATTAAAGTGAGAATGTACCGACAGTTTACAATATTGCAATTTTGTTATTATCCTCATTTTCTGAGAACAAAACAAAGTGTTATCTGAAAGAGCCCTCTTCTATACGCTATTAGTCTATTTTTAGATTTGATCCTCCATTGAAGAGAGCATTTACATCGTAAACTATAATGCTTCTGTAATTAGCCGTAATTAATTGAGTATCTGATAATATCACTGATTGAGTATTTGATAATATTAATACTCTTGAGTTAATCGTTATTGTTCAGATATGATGCACTGCGTATAAATATATTAGCAGTTAATTAATTTTAAATCGTTATATTGTATACACGATTTCTATTATTTTCATTTGAACATAATCAATATTTCTTTTTCTTTTGATTTTTCTTTTTTTTTTTTTTTTTTTTTTTTTTTTTTTTTTTTTTTATATATATATTTGATTAATGGATCATCAAAACGGAAATACTTTTTATAAATGTCAGCTCTTTTCGAGATAACATTTAACGAATTGTCATTGACTCTTCGATTCGCGATTAATATTCGTTGCGTAAAATCAACTAATTTATTGTGAGAAAATAAAATAAAACGAGAAAAAAGAAAGGAGGATGTGCGTATGATTACGAATATGAGTATCTCTATAATACTGAAAGATAAGAACGAGAGAAACGACGGGACGAAAAAAGACATGACAAGGAAGAAGAAGAGAAAGGGGAGGAGAAAAGAGAAAGAGTAAGAGGAAGAAGAAGAAGAAAGAATAAAGAAAGAAAAGACGCCGAAAAAATCTGCTGGTATATTGCGTTTACGAGCGTCGTTAAACTCGTTCTGAGCAGCCTATCTGATTACATTGATGCTACTTACCACGAAGTCAAGGTTGAAACCCTTCGACGATCCGTTAAAAAAACCGGTTGAACGATTAAGACGATGATTTTCGAATGATCATTCGTGTTCGTTGAAAAATAAATCACGAAAAAATAATAATCGTTTAATTTTCATGAATTAATTTTTTCAACGATCTAAATAAATTATTTAAATCAGGATGGATATTTTGTTTATTTCAAAATTGCAACGTAAAAAAAAAAAAAATGATAAAAGATTTAATAAGTAAAAGAAAGGAGAAAGTAAGAGCTATTAATTCTTTTTTACTTTGCATATTATACGATTAAAAAAGAAATTAAAAAGATATTTCGTATAATCATAATCGTTAAATGTTTACAACAGCTGGGTTCGAATAGTTAATTCTGAACCGGCACAACGTCGTTAATTGTTTTATAGATTAATAGCCGAGTATACCAATCATTCGCTACCAGATTCCGGATCGTTAGAAGAGTCTTAGAGTTGGCTATAGTACCTTAGAGGCTTAGAGAGAAGATACTTTCGTAGATATCCTCAAAGACATTCTCGTAGGGATGAAGGTTGTTGTACTACGTATGGATACCTTTTAAGATCGTCTCTCCTTTTTAACGGCTCTAATCGCTCGTAAGCCTTTGCAATCTGTATTCAAGATAACCGAGGGTGCGCAAGAGATGCTTTTATTCGTCCTTTTCATTTTCATATCTTTCTACCTCTCTTTCTCTCTGCCACGTTCTTTCGTTATTCCTCTACGGTCATAGTAGTACAGTCGCTTAGCGATTCCAAACATTTTTAGGCCGCTTTTACGAGCGCATTTGTACGACGACGACAACGACGCTTGATACCTCTTCGACTTCAACGACTTTTACTTGGACGGATATACGACCGATAAATTTTGATTTCGTGCTTGATCCGCGAATCGCACCCCTTGTCTATGATACATCCGTACCTTGTAAAAACAATCTGCTTAGTTTTATTTAAACATTTTTCGTTGTTTCTTTTCTTTAAGAATTTCTTTCTCAAAATGATTTTGCATATTTATTTTGAAAATCATGTTTGAGAGAACACGAACGAACGAACGTACGAACCAAGAGAAAACATTACTTTCTTTTATCCAATTGAATAATAGATCAAGATGATTTACGATGAATTTCAATCTCGCTCTCTAAATGTTTTTTTCATTAATGCAAATCATTCATTATATTCTATTACTCTATCACAATTACTTTACGTATAGTTTGCTGAACTATCAACTTTCTTCTTATCTTTAAACAAAACATCAATTACGTTTGTAAACCAAACGATATCGATCGATTTTATACATTTTTATATTAGTAGAATCTATAAAAGAATCTTAGTATGGAAATCTCGAGTATTCATTCTAGTTTAGATACAAATTTTAAACGAGGTTGAAATAACATATCAATATTTATCAAATATATTCGATAAATAGAATCGTTCAAAAAGATTTATTGTTTATTAGAATGAAAAAATAATTTTTATTCATTGGATATAATTTAATATAACAAATTGTAACGATATTTTTTTTTTTTTTTTTTTTTTTTTTTTTTTTTTTTTAAATACAGACAAAGATAAGGAGAAACGAAAAAAAGGAAGCTGCAGTTTCCTCTAACCCGTTTAACGAGCAAGGTAGTCGTCGACCACCGACAAGAATAAAGATGGGTTGGAGGACGGCCAGTACTCGTAAATTCGATTTTTTATAGTGTTGTCATCGTTAAAGCAGAGCCGTTAAAGCCTTCAAATTCTGCGTTCACCCTCGATTGGCTCGCGAGGCGGCTGCTTTGATGAAGTTCTATTGCAAAAATTATATCTCTCTACCTGAAACTTTTTTCACGATCTTTGTTTCTAATCGTCGACCGATATATATATATATATAAAAAAAAAGAAAAAAAGAAATAAAAAAAGAAAAATTAACAATCTCAAATCTGATCGAATATCAGCGTAATTGATTTTTTATTTGCTTTAGTTCGCGATATATTTATGCAGCGAATAACAAAGAAAGGAAGACATTCCAGGACGTCATCAAAGATAACTGGATGTTGCAAAAAAGAGGCGAATCCCTGGTAGACCACAGGAGATAATTACAAAAGTGTCGGTAGAGCCGCACCGTTTCGAGAATAGGATACGGTTTGTTCCTCTAAGCATTGCAGCCTGACTATTTCTCAGAAAGAAGGCCATTTTATAGGTTAGAATTTGTTTTATGAGCACTGGATTTGCGATTACGATTCCGACTACGAACCTCCCGGACAAAAGTAGAATATTCTGACTTGGAGAATGAAAAAGTAGGAAAGAGATAGATATAGGGAGACGGAGAGAAAAAGAGAGAGAGAGAGAAAGAGAAAAAATCGGATGTGAATTATTTCTTTTTTTCGTGTACTTTTCTCTTTAAGTCCCTTTTTGCATATTAATGCACGAACACAATTACTCTTTAAATAATATCAAATTAAATTAAAGTGTTTATTCGATCGTGAAGGAATAATAATAATTGAAAAATATGTTTTGTTTAAGGTTCTATTTATAATTTATGGTAACATCCTTTATAAAGACGATAATTTAAATTGATCATCTTCCTTATGGATTCATTTCAATTAAAACCTTTAATATCATGAAGTTTATGAGACTGGTTCCGCACACTAGTAAAAGAATTTCGATATGGAAGAAAATAGGTGCGGTTAAGGGAATAGAATGGAAATACACGATTCCACTTTCGAAGAAACGTAAAAATCACATAAAACGTAATATAATAACCAATTTGGCGCGGTATTTTTGACCATGTTTCATTGACGAATATCACACCTATATTCTTATTAAGTTATGGGACGTTGCCTTTGTCATTGCTAGACATCATTTTCATTATGATTTTTTTCCGATGGATATTAATAAAATATTTTTATCTACCTCTGAAAAGAAATGGGATGGATTTCATCGACACTTCTCCAAAAATGGGAATATAAAATTTATGATTCTCGAATTTCTGTCAGTAATATGAACAAAGAATCATTACATGGTTTTTAAAAATACTTTTATTTAATTCTCTTATTAACTGCTGTCTTTGATTTATGCTGAACTCAAATGAATTACTTTACGTGTAAGTAAATAGATATAGGTATATATTCTTTTCTCATAAAATTATTTTTAATTATTTTTTTTATGAAGACTCAGAAAAAATATCAGAAAAAATATCAGAAATATTGATGTAAACTTTGAACAATAAAATAAACTGAACAAGTATTAACGATTAATAAGATTAAAAATTATGTTCCTATATTAATGTAAATAGTGTACCCGAAAATATTCAATAATTTTTTGATAATGCGATAAAATCATAAGAGTTTCAAATTGTAAAAAAAAAAAAAGAAAAAATCGAATAAAATATAAATAAGCCAATATATACAACAAATAATTTTTATTTAACATAAACGAATGAATCAAGTATATTGTAATTTTTGATTATGAAATATGTAATGTTTGTTTAAAAAAAACATTAACGTACGTTAATTCGACATTAAAAATAAATAAATATATTTATGGCTTGTGATATATAATCAACGTGATAATTACGAATAAAATAACAAATTATGAGCCAAAAAAATACATTTAAATTAGTTCACTTAAACAATAAAAATTATAACATAAATTCTCCAATATTTACTTTATTATTTTATATGAAATAGAAAATGATCTAATCGTCATGTATTGGTTAATAACTGCATATAAATTTCGAAATTTTTTAAATAAGAGAAGCTTGAGTATATATATATATATCTTTAGGATGTTAATTGCATCCTGCCAAGTTTTCACGCAAAGAATGATGGAATCGCGTAAATCCATTAAAATAATAAAAAGGTTTAGGCATGTAAACTGTTATTATGGAAGATAAGTTTGATAGATATTAAAAAAAGGAAAAAACAAGGAAAAAGAGAAAAAGATAAACTCACCAGGGCTACTTGGCATGATGTTCCGAAGAGCTGTCGTTCGTTGGTATGTGGGCGTTTTGGAGGTGCGGTTGTAACCTGAAGTTTTCAGGATGTTGTGGGGGCGGATCCCCAATGAATGGTGCTTGTCCCTCGTAGGTTGGTGCATCTGTGATGTCTATGTATTTAGGAAACGTGTTGTTGTAGAACGTGTTGTTGTTCCAAATCTTTGTCACCATATTCAAGATTTCCAACCTTTCTATATCGACTTTTGCTGTTTCAGAAAAATTACATTTAACATCTTAAAACATTGATAGGACTTATATACCTATTGTTGATTATTAAAATAAAACAAGGCAATTTTAAATATTCGAACATTTTTATACCAAAGTTATTTAGTTACAGGGTAATTATACGGAGTAAGTTTAAGTTCTTCAATTTTAAAATAAATATTAGATACTTACTAATGCAAAGATTGAATTAAGTATGATCGCTTCAAGTTAAATTTTTATTATAGGACTTATCGTTAAATGGAAGAAAAATCATTTCAATGAATCTGACAATTTCATATCTATTTTGATCTAACCGATCTAACTGAAGAAGATGCTTCTCTAATGGGTCGCGAGAAAAATGTAAATTCGAAGATGGCGAGGGACGTAGATTCGTATATATTTTTCAAACGGTCACTGTTCAAGGAGAGTATCCCCAGTGACGGACAAGTGGAGTAGCCTGAATTCGTGCGGAGACATAGCCAATAGGAATTCGTCCGTTCGCGAATCAAAATGGCCGACCCCTTGAGGCGTGGTTTTCACATGACTAGCATATAAACGAGAGTCGTTCCTGCAGCCTAAGAACAAGTTTTAAAACCTACTTGATTGTTAGCCAATTACTAATGAACTATATTCAATTATTACGCGTTTATTATTTTTTTGTTTTTTTTTTTGTTAAGCATCGATCAATTAATTTCCATCGATACTGTTTGGCTCATGCAGTCATTGTTTTTGAAACCTTTTTGTTTCAAATGCAAAAAATCTTTTTCCTTCATAAAAACTTTTTTTTTCATCTCGAAAGAATTACATAAAACAATAAAGGTCTTATTATATAAACTGCTAATAAGGCTCATTTTAATATATAATTGCTTATTATGATCTAACATATAAATGCAGATGCTATAGAAAAATTCCAAATTTTTTTAAGGAAATGCTTCAGAGCATGTCTCATTCTTAATAAATATAAATCATCAGGAAATAACTATATTAAACATATAAGCAATGTAAAAAATTAATGATTAATTTAAAGTCATCGGGGAGGATAGATCTATTTACTTTGGAGTTAATAAAAGACCAACGAATCGCAGCTAGAGAGGTGGAAACAAATAATTTAATTTTTAATGATACTCATATCAACTCTTAATATTTCGAAAATACTTTACAAACAGAATATAATTCTCTCAGAATCTTTTATTTATTATGATAGCAAAGATCTCATTCGAAATGAAGATAATATCCCTTTGATATATTTTATCTCAATGAAAAACATGTAATAAAAAGTAAAATACGTAATAAAAAATAATAATATAAGTATGTATTTTTTTGTACAAACTAATTTAGTATTAGATGTGCAAAATATTTTAATGTATTAAGAAAAGATTATATAGCTATTTTTTTTTAGTCATTTTTTTTCTATACACGAATACTTTTTGTAAAATCGTTGAATGTAATTCTTACTCTACGTAACTATTAACAATAAGAGCATAACGATTACATAAATATTAAACTGCGTAATGGTCATTTAGAGTGATTAGCCCACATTGCGTGGCAAATCTTATTTTGTTTTCGTTATAATGATATTTCTTTTTCTACGTTCACCTATAATAAATAATCATATCGAAAATCGCCATGTTTTCATGTGTATTCAGATAAGTTGTGAGATAAAATATTCATAAATAAAATATTCATAAAAGAATTATTATTTGACGAGGACTATATATATATATATTTCCGTACGAAATAGTAAAAGATGGCTACATAGTAAACGACTTCTCTATCCAACAGTATCGTTTATTACATTACTTTATAATATTCGCGATCAGAAAATGTTAAAACCGTCTTGTCATCGAGAATATGTTCTTTCGATTATGACCAACGAGTAAAGCAATTATTTCTCTTTTACACCTTCGAACAGGTTTATACTAGCTCATTAAGTTGAACTAGCACGACAAGAGAGAAGTCTTTGGATTTATATTTAGCGTTGCTCCGCTCGTGCGTGCAATTTTCTTTTTCTCTCATAGTCCGTAAATTGCCAAGATATTTCGTTTCTCAACGTTCTCATATTCACCTTTTCGAAACGCTATGTTTAAATATACAATGTTAATTAATGTTTGTTCCATAGATTTCAACAATCGACTATTACGAGATTAGAATCGAAAATTATTAATTCAAATATTTTTATTTTTTTATTACGTCTGAATTAGTACGTTTTCCTATATTATTAATTGTCTCAAAATTATAAAATAAATTTAATAAAAAAGTTTTAGAACAAAAAAAGGTTTAGAAAAGTTTTAAAATAGCTAGATTTGTTTTTTTATCGATTCGATCACAGTCTAACAGCATGCAGGTAAAAATCCTAAATGGAAATCCGGTTGTATCATAACTAGCCATCTTCCAGAATGATATAGCGAAATTTCGAATGATATGCACATTTCATATTAGAATTGTCGATAATTAAAATGCGCTTTGATCGTCGAAAAATTATCTTCTATGAGATAATGGATTTTTTGTCTTAGCAATACTCTTCACAGTGTTTCATGAACTTTTTTTCGTTTTTTTTTTTTTTTTGTTTTTGTTATAATTATTATTTTTTATAAATTTGATTTAACGTTATTATAAAAGCAATACCATCTTCAAAAAACAATTCCTTCTACATAAAATCTAAATTTCGTCTTGGACTGTATTTGACTCGAATGATAATTTTACTCGCGATTCCTACATTTCTGTTGAAAATAAAAATATTGGCTTAAGTCCTTTTTCTTTAAGTATTTCGGGGATGATTCGTCACGACGACCCTACCATTTCCTTGAAACGCATTAACGTCAGTCATTTCGTTGTCTCGATCCAAAGCACCGTCCCGCATTTAGACCACTGATGAATTTACCACTCGTTATGAATGGGATAATCTTCTCGTTAATGACTCTCTCGCTATTTACCCATAAGTCATGTTCGAAATATTAACCTTTATTTCTTATTATGAGCTCATCCGCGTTCAATAATATAAATTTTTAAAAATAAAAACGTAATATTGGAAAAAAATTCTGAGTTCATTATATTGTTGTAAAATTAAGAAGCAACAAATATACTTTCGATTAATTATATATTTAATAGAAATAAGAAAAGATATATGTATTTAGATTCTTTGTTCGCGAAAAAGAATTCATTCTTTTTAGTTGGCCCGAATGTTCTTATTGTTTATATATCATTGAATAATATATGACATACGGTTCATATGTCACAATATAAAAAAGAAAAAAAAAAAAAAAAGGAAAAAGACAAGAGAAATTGATTCTCACGAGAGGCGGTTCAAAAGTTGAACGTAAAAATATAGTTTTACTCGTAAGTTATATGTAATGGTACAGTCTTGCGTGTCCATTGATTCCTACGTTCTTTTGCGAATAGTAGTTAACCGATGCGGTTTCTTCTTTATACTCTGAAGAAATACTTTGAGTCTTAAAGAGTACTTTTATTCCTAAGAAAATATTCAGCAAAACGCAACCCATTATTCGCTAAACTTACGTACGTGTAATTTATTTTTCGAACTTTGTAATTAGGCGGTAGCGTAAATATGTACAGATGTAAATATATATGTATATATATATGTATATATATATATATATATACTAATATATATATACATATATATATATGTATACATATGTATATATATATACTATTATATATATACAATAATTATATAAAAAAAATATAGCTCTTATTCTCAACTTCCTGTATAATATATTATATATTAATTTTTTATAAGCAATAGAATCAATCGTATTACAGGAAATAGTCAATAGTATTACAGGAAATGGAAATCAAAATATCCCGTTTCAAGATGCGAGAAAAATAATTTTCATTGCGAATATTACAACTAATTTTAAGAAGGTGGTTAAAATCGACTAAACGATCACAGAAATAGTATTTGCAGCTGTGCACCGTCCCCCAGTGCATAATCTTGTACTGCTTTAATTACCACAACTTCCGTTCCTTTTATGAAAGTATTATATAAAGTCACGTTCAGGATTTTGTACATTAAACGTTTCTATTAGTATAATGCGATCGTGAAATAGCAATATGTTTTACTCGATACGTATATACAAAGTACCTACCTATTTATGTTGGCTTCGAAACGGGGAACTTACTTTCAAATTTTTCATACTTTTAAATGTTCACTCGCTGGCCTTACTTATTTATCATACTTTCTCTCTTATTCTCTTATTATCTGCCTTTAGGTACGATAATTAAGTAAACGTTGATTCATATATTACAAATTCCTGTTTCTCGATATCCTGTATCTCGCTCTATGATACGCAAAAGACTGATCTATTTTTGTTAATGATAATAGTAATTCCTCATTTACGACATAAACAAGAGAATGTTTGTTTACATATGGCTTTCGCTTCTTCTATATGTTTCTCCTTCTATTTGTATTTGTCTTTTCATGAATAACAGAAACGAACGTGACACTAATCTTCCAATATCACATTCGGGAATCTTTCAAAGTAAATTTCGAATGGTCGAACATTTTATGACGGCAAAGCAACGATGGAGCAAAGACGAACAATGGCCATGGCACCAGCGGTTTTACATATCGTAAAGCGCGTGCACGAGCTAAGGAGCGAGTATAAATCGGTTGCCCTGCTGTTATGTCTCCTGCGAGCAAAGGTCCGTTTACCATTTTATGTTCTCGGGGCCTTCGAGCTTCGACCTTATTCTGACCCTCCTTCTCGCAACGTCTTTCTTTTTCTCTCTTTTGCTTCCTATCTGTCTACTTATATTTATCATTTTCTTTTTTTTTTTTTTGCATGATCTTGAAAAGAGGAAGAAGAACCGGAAAGATTTAGCCTTGAACAATCAAAAAAGTTAATTAACTGCTAAATAAAAGGCTTATTCTCTTGAAGTACTTAAAGATTTCATTGATCTTTCGATTACATTTTTTTAATAATTGTCAATTAATAAAAAGAAATCATTGAGAATAGTCGAATGAATGAAGTTAGATGTTTCTTTCAATATTTCGTATCTTAATTTTTTGACTTTTTCATAACTTGTACATTTCGGATATTTTGGGTAAATTTGTAATAAGATTCATTTTCAAAAATTTTTTTTTCAAATTAAATATAAAGTTGTTCGATTAAAATTGAGTAGATTGCAAAGAGTATTGCAATGATGGATCAGCGAGTTTCGTTGTATGAAATTCAATAGAAGGAACGACCCTTTTCGTGTTAACGTCAAGCACCGATAAGATCTAACTTTCTCTTCTTACCAATCGATTTTAAGAGTGCGAAATGACAGTTCAAGATAAGGTAAAAAATTAACAGTAAAGAAATTATCTTTCGAAACAGATTAATAACCTTTCTCATTTTATTTTTATACAACCACTCGTTACGATACAAATGGAGATTAGAATTAAATTCACATATTATATAATATTTATTTTTCAGTTGAATATAGGTAATATATATTTATTTAAAAATTGTAATTTGTATTTGTATCGTAATGAATAGTATCATAAGACAGAAGAAGCATGTTAGAAAGTTGTATAAAAACGGCCTGAATTTCTTCTGTATTTCTTTTTCCATCGATAAAATTACTTGATATATTTTAAAAGATAGAATATAATATATAAGATACATATAAGATATATCTTAAAAGAAGGAACGAAAAGTAATAGAAAACACAAAAAAAACGAATCATATTTTAATCGATAATAATTATTATAATGAAGAATATAGTTTTTTTTTTCTGTACGAAAGGGAAACGGCTTGGGAAATGAAGTCAACCAGAAAAACGTGTTCTCCTTCAGTACCGTAATATTAAAAGAAAGGTGAGAAACGCATCGAAAAAGTAGTTCATTTAAAAATATTCAAGCCATACCTTTTTAATTCAACTTATTCTAGAAGCTCTTCGTAAACATTTTCTTTTCTTAAATAATTTTTAAATAACTTTACTCAATTTTTCAACGTTTAACGTCTAATTCAATTCTCTCTAAAATGATTAGAAATATATGTGTTTTTATGAATCATTAAACACGTTATTTTATATCAGACCATTCTGATCATCTGTTGTATCGACAATAATTTAAATTGTTTTATAAATAATGCTATTATATAACTTAATTTTATAAACTTTAAAACAATCGAGGCAATAAGTTTTCTCACATTTTCCTTAAAAGTCAATTCGTTAATTAATAGAAAATTAATTTTTATTCGTTTATTGATATGTCATTAGCTCGTACGACAAATTAATAATAATTATTATCTTGCTAAATTATCGCTGTTATTTAATTAAATTAATAAAGTTATATAATAAGTACGTGTGTATGTCTATGTATATTAATTGTATCGAAGTATAATGCTGTGCGTTCATAAACCTTATGGTCTTTGGATTAAAAAAAAAAAAAGAAAAAAAGAAAAAAAAACACAAAAATGAAAAAATAAAAGAAAAATAAAAAGAATAAAAATACTTCGATTGTCACCATAAAATTTTCAATGTATAATACATTAAATTATACAATAACAGTTCATACGATAAATAAATTTCATTGAAGAAGAAAAATTCATTCATATTTTCAAACAATTTTTGCCTTATATTATCATCGAGATGTATACGTTCCTGCATCGAATGCATTTCTCCTGTCCCTATTCGAATAACATTCTCCTTCTCCTTGCCATCGTTTATCACCCAATCTTCCACTCTCTCTCTCTCTCTCTCTCTCTCTCTCTCTCTCTCTCTCTCTCTCTCTCTCTCTCTCTCTATCGTTTGCCCTTGCGAACTTCATCGTACTATCGCATGTTAAACCACGATACATCGTTGTCGGTGTGCATCATCGATCTTTATCTATATATTATACCGTTTCACTTGCACGATCGAGAGAACTACATCGTATACAGGGCCGCAGAGATCAAAAAGTATACTGTTGCAACAGAATATTCGTGACATATGCATCATGAAACGTAGAAGAATTGGAACGAGGAAACAGAACGATGTATATTTGTGTCTCTGCGTGCGTGTATCTTACGCCGGTTGTATTAACATCATGGTTGGTTTAAGAGTTCTTGGCATTGTTACAAACCGCGACACGCGTGACCAACTATGAAAAGCGCGGATGTCAAAAGAATACTGATGTTTCTGAATTGAACAGAAGGAGAAAAAAAAAGAGAAAGAGAAAGAGAGAAAGAGAAAGAGAAAGAGAGAGAGAGAGAGAGAGAGTGAGAGAGTGAGAAAGAGAGAGATCGAGAAGAAGAGAAGATATTAGAGACGAGATGGTTCGTTCTCACGAACATCGTATTTAAACTATTTAAAGCAGATGCTACAAAGATGTGAAAATGCGACGCATCTGGCACGTAATTCATTTCAAATAGAATCGCCAAGTATTTGCACTGAGCATTCTGTTATTCTCTCTTACAGTCATTTCTATTTCTAATGGGGATCGAACTAGATTGTATGAAATTATAATTAAAATGAAATTTCGAGTAATCGATATCAGAGTTACAGATACTTTTGAAAGAGTTCAATGGTAAAAGGAAAAAAAAAAAAAACGAAAAAAGAAATGAAAAAGATTGTATTTAAAAAGTGTGATAAACGATGACACGTGATAAATGATATCGCCTGTATTCCTCGATTTCAAAAGCAAAAACTTAAGGAAATTTGAATGTATCTTGTTTGTTTATTTGTTTTTTTTTTTTTTTTTTCAAAGGAAATCAGATGAGAGCTTATGAATCATCTATAAATTCTTATCCATGACATACATATATTCGTATTGACGTATCCATCGGCTTCGTTTCTGTAAAGTAATTGCCCTTCGAGTCTACCATTTACTTTCTATCTCTTTTAATCTTTTAATTCAACAGCCTTCCTTCATTTGTTCCACTCTGCTCGTTTCTCTTTCATCTTCTTTTTTTCTTAACCGCTTTTAAGGTATTCTCTTCTTACAACATTCATTTTTGCATCTACACGATCACATTCCATCTGTCTTTATTTGAACATGTACTGGCATTTTTTATTTCTTTTCTTTCTCTACCCTCTCTCTCTCTCTCTCTCTCTCTCTCTTTCTCTTTCTCTCTCCCTCTCTATACCTCTCCCACTTTTACTTCGGCCTTCTGCAGGGAAGCATCAAAAGGGAAATGCACTCGTTGCTAATCAAGCATAAGTCGAGTTCTTTGTGACAATTACAAATTATCAGCTCGGAATAAAGCTTTGTTTAAAATACTTTTATAGTAAAGCTTCCCGTATTCGAAACAATAAGGAGACAAAATTATTCGATTAATGGAATATTCGAATAATAGATAATAACTTTTTTAATGTTAAACTTCATTTATCTCCGTTTACTTATCATTGCTTTATATTTGGTCATATTGTATTGAAAATTCGTTCGACCAAATAAAGAAAAGCGTATACATATATGTATATGTTGAAATAATTTTATCATAAGGCCACTGTTAAGGGTCAATTATTTCGATAAAAAGAATTAGGGATTCTGTTAAAATGGGTTATCGACGAAAGGACAAAGAATGTTGAATGATTTATCTTGAATTTATAATTTCTTAAATAGATATAATAATAATTTCGATTGATCTAAGAAAACATTAAAATTTTATGTATTATAAATAAAAATCTTATCTTTGAGTTTAAACTCAAGTATTATCTTAAAACCTATATAGAACATAAGTAAAAAAATTAATTATAAATTCTTCTTTCTTTTTAACAATAGCTGCGGTCCTGTACCATCGTAATCTTCATCAATTCGACAATCTCTACCTTTTCCTTTATCACTCACCGCACAAATGGCCACGCGGCAATTTACAATATTGTGCAGAGTCGTCACTACGCACTATATATGATACGATAAAAGGATTTGAATAGTGTGTACCAGAGTATAGTCTTATTAGAAAATCAAGAGACTGTCTAATTTTGTTCGTAACTGATGCCAAGGTTAATGTGATTTGTGAATGAGCATGCTTGGAATGAAAGAAATTAAGAGCTCCTTAAACCTTAATTAATTATAATTAAAAAGAGAGAGTTTTTGATATATGATGAACGTAGCTTTATGCAAATTTTAATACTTTCCATTTTTTATCTCGTATGATTAATCATTGATGCATACAGTTTTCGAGCCGCTCTTTTTTTTTCTACTGTCACTTATTAGTTATTTGTAAGTTGATACATGTCCTTGTAATACTTGTTTATGAATCGTAGACTACTTTAATTACGTAAAAAATATCGAAACGTTTCGTATAACCGTATTTGACTGAATGCAAGATATCGCAATTATATATGTGAAATATGCAATTATATATATATATATATATATATATATATATATATATATATATATATATATATAATATGTGAAATTTGAAACATCAAAATAAATAAATGCACTTAGTACGCATAATACCAAATGATTAATTTCTTCGATCGGCTGGAAATATGTTAATGAGATGACTTGTGCGATTACATATTTCGAAATGCGAATAAAATATACATTAACGATGCACCTAGATACATGCGCATATAGACGTTCACACTCGCGAATAAAGATAAGAATAAATAAAAAAGAAAAAAAAAATGGCAGAAAAAGAATAGAAAGAAGAACGATGAGAAATATTTATGACTATTGCGAAACAGTATACTATTGATAATACTTGATCTTATTGAATATTTGTTTAATGTTTACGAGAACACTTGCCTTCTCTTTTTTCGTCTACTATTTAACTACTATTTTCGCATGGAAATTATTTAGAATAATTAATATGTATTTATCGAACTATCGTTCAAAGGACAATTATTGCCTTTTCTCGCTATTAATAAAAATTATTATATCATTCGTAAATCTTAATATTTCGATACTTTTGTTTGATCATTTTGATGTCGATATATATATATATATATATATATATATATATATATATAAAGTGTAAAATAGATTGCAAGATTCTTTTCAGCGATATCTAATCTCGTACTCGTTCGTGCTTATTCGCGGCTGAACGATTATTCCACTTTATGAGCAGCTCTTGATCTTGACTTTGACATTGTATCTATAACGTAAGCGATGCCGTTTTTTATATTTTCATCACCGATATGAACGACGCATTACAGCAATGATCGATAATGAAACACCTTTATACAGCTCGTTATTTCTAATAATGCAACAACATTTAATTACTTTAGAGACTATTTGCCATCATTACATAAGTCCACGATGTAAAATGATTTCTCTGCTAAAATTACGTTTTTTCATAATATCTTCCAAGTATTTTTCCATGGATCGTGTCGATTTAATTAGCTAGATATTCATTATTATTATTTTCTTCAATTTTTATTGCTTGTAGTAACATCAAGAAAAATGTTGATACATCGTTATTAGCAAACAATTGACCGATGAATGTATCGATTCTGTTGGATTTTATTTTGAAAAAAAAAAAGAAGAAGAAAAAGAAAAAATTTAATAATTCAATTCTTCAAATTTTTTAAATGTAAAATATTTTATTCAAGTCAAGAATACGATGTTATAATAAAGAAGTACTTTGCACATATATTACATAAATGATAATTATAGCTTAGATATATTTTACAAAAAAAAAACCCCGATAATAAATTATCTATAATACGTTCAAAGAAACGAACTAAGAGATTTAAACGTACGCGATTATTTTATTTACGTTTCTTGATTCATTTCTATAGATCATATGAAATGGAACAATTTTAAACCTAAATTTCATTTTAAACATTCATATCAAAGAGAAAGATATAGATATAAAAAAATATATTTTATAATCATTCTAGGATCAATTATTATAGCTAAATCATTGTCATTGTCATAAATTATTTTATTAATTTCAGAAAACAGTACTTCATCAATGATTCCCAAAAGATGCAATGTAATTATAAATAAAAAGAATTTTCTCAGAGACGAAGAAAAATCGTAATATAATTTGCAAATATTCGACATTTAAGGCCGTAACATTTTTTACATGGATAACTTTAAGCGTAAGAAAATCGAAGAGACGAAGACGAATGGAAGAATAATAACGTATAAAAAGAAAAGAAAAGAGAAAAAGAGGTGCAAAATTAGTTGGAGAGCTTTCGATTATACGGTAGGTCTTTTTACAACGCTAGTCGCTTTTCATAGAGTACAAAGATTTCTTGCTTTAGCGTTAATACGTACTTCCGTTCAATGCGATCTTCGTGCGGTCATGCACGAGAGATCCCACGTCTTCACGTATTTTATACGGAGAAGAGTCTTGCGTTACGTAGAAAAGCGTCATATAAAAAAAAAAAAAAAAGAAAAAAATTAAAGAAAAAATAAAAGAAAAAGAAAAAGAAAAATAAGAAGGAAAAGGCAAGAAAGGAAGAAGGGGAGAAAAAAACGACGACCGATCTTTTCATCTGAAACGTCAAACACTTTGATAGCCGAGATGCGGTGGTCCAGCGTCTTTGTCTATCTTGCCGATACGAAGAAATAAGAGAGAGAGGGAGAGAGAGAGAGAGAGAGAGAGAGAGAGAGAGAGGAAGAGAGAAAGAATGAAAGGAGAATAACGACGAAAAAAAGGATGAAAAAAAAAGGATAAAAAAAGTACAAATTTACGCGCCATCACGTTTTGCGAGGGTCACTACTTGCCGTTTTTAAATTCGTTTCAAGGATGAACCTGTCCGAGAAACTTGATTCGATCCTGAAACGATTCGTTCCTTTGTTTTTATCTGTCACGAAAAAGGCTACGTCGAAGATCGAAGTCGATAGAATCGTGATTCGATCGATCTCTTCCCTTTCCTTTTTTCACTACGATATCCTTAGAATCCTTTGAAACCTTGATTTTTAGTTCCACGTGAATTCATTAAATTTACATATAACTCAATAAGCAGAATTATCTGTATTTTTTTTTTTTTCTTTTGACCGTTTTCTAACTTCATTTTTTTTTTATATTACATGCATATTTACATCAAATATGGAACCACTAATAGTCACTTCTCAATTGCAAATTACTACTTTGGCTTGAAAGGCTTCAGAACATATCCGATTGTACCTCTCAAAGTGCGTATCTTGTTGGATATTATTAAATACCTTCAAATTAATTTGCATTTAACGATGATCACACGTCTCCTGTTGTGTGGACGCAAGAAAAAAAAAAGAAAAAGAGATTAAGAACTGCATTCTCTCTCTCTCTCTCTCTCTCTCTCTCTCTCTCTTTATTTTCCTCTCTTATTATTAATATAAGTTATTTTTTCCTCATTTCTTTACTTCGCATTTACCGGGCAATGTAGGCTCGTACTCGCCGTGACTGTGCGTGCACTCTTCCAAGGTGTTATTATCAATGCCAATTAGGACGCTGCTGAACATTAAGCGTATACGATGCATCATGATATTAAAGACGAGAAGGACGGGAAAATACATATAATACTACGAACGATTTTTATTTTCAACATATTCGTGTGAATTTCATGTACCGCGACAAAGTTATACCTCGACACAAACGTCGACAAACTTATCGCGTGATCTTCGTGACAAATAGGCGTGTGTATGAATAGCAATTAAAAGTTTTACGTGGCTTTATTTAGCGAACTCATTGAAGGATAACGAACAAAAAAGAAAAAGAATACATTTGAAGATTCACGGATACTGAAAGATACAAAAAAAAAAAAAAAAAAAAAACAAAAAAAAAACAAAAAAACAGAAAAAAAGAGAAAATTGAAAAATTGAAAAAAAAAGTTAACATGAAATTGAAAAATAATATAAAGAAAAATTGACGAGGGATATATGAAGTATATCGGATGATTCAAGGTGTGGTATTAAAATCGTTTATTCGCCTTGAGCAAAGCAAAAGTTCATTAACCTAAAGTGAATGCACCAACGGATCTCCTTAAGATGCGTTTATCTTAATATTCTATTAAAACAGATTATAAATAACACTAAAGATTTTGACGTTGATTTACACTTCACACAAGTATATTCGAATCTAATGATAATTTAAGTTTTGTTTAATTTATTCATTATTCCCCCCCCCCCCCCTCCCCCCCTATCCTCCTCGGTGTAACGGAGCAGAATTGACATTTTAACCAAGTTACTTATAAAGTCACTTGCAAGAATTATCGTTATTCAATTCAATATAATTTTTCAAAGTTTTCAAGCGATTATTTTTAATCGTGATTTTTTTTCAAATATCAAAAAATTAACAAACCGGTTTAATGGCAACGTTTGAAAAATTTTTCTTCTCGACTATATACGAGCATATAAAAAGTTTTCGTTCCAAGGATAAGAATATCGTAGGAAAGACGAAAAAATCACGTGGGAATTACAACGAAAAGAAAAAATGAATACGTTGCTTTCAAGAAAGGGTACAGGTTCATTTTAGATACTAAGTAATTTGACTAAATTATCCATATGGAATCGCCTGAGGGCCACGGTTTCGTGGTTCAGCTGCATCGATAGATTCCTAGATCTCATGCAACATGTTATTCGTTCTCATCATTAAGATCATTATTTGTTCCCACAAATTGTTCATAAACTCTTTCATTATTTACCTCTCTACCATCGGCTAATGCAGTTTCAGTCATTCAGAAACATATATTTTTACCTAATTTATTAGCAGATGCTAGATCCGAATACTTTGTCGCTTTTCATCTTCCTTTCGTGAGTCTCGCGTGGATGGTAACACGCATGTTAATGTTTAGAGACTATTAGCCTTGAGGAAGAACATCGGTCATTATTATTCTGCTTTTAACAAATAAATTTCTTTAAAATTTACTTAACACTTAAATTGACTTTCTATTTTCATCGACTTTTATCGCAATGAAATTTATACTTATCGAGTATTGAATCTTGACCGGATTAAATACACTGGACAAACTACTTTCCAATTATGCCGTTATGCAAAAATAAATAGTACGAAAGGACGCGGTAACGGTGATATTAATTTTAGAATCGTTGAAATAACAACGTTCTTCATAATCGTTTGAATAATATATTATTAATTATTTTTTGAATGATATATATCGATATTGTTTACAAATTTCATTATGAAAATTAATACTAGATTTGTATATAATCATGAAGTTATAATAATTATTAAATTAATTTTTGATCAATGTATTGTTTTATCAACAATCGATTTGCCGATGCACGCCTTAATAAAAAGTGTTCGTATCATAATACCTGAGATCGCTTCGAATATTATTTGTTCGAATATTATTCGATTGAAAGACTTACAGCACTTCATTTACGTTTTGCTGTGACGACGCAAGATTACAAACAAGTTTGCCAGCTATCATCGACGAGTAGGCGTGCGTCATTGTGTTTTGCGTTTGTGAAGTTGCTTTACTCGTACGCAAATTTGATGTGCATGTGAGCTATGAACATCGATGCACTTACACAAGGTCAAATGTTTTCTCAATCGTTTTTCTTCGTGCTCGTCATAAGCGATGCAATCTAATAATTTACTTCTTTTTCTTTTTTTGTTTCTTTTTTGTTTCTTTTTACTTTTTTGATAGATATTTTGATAAATTCTCTTTTTTCTTTTTCCCTTTTCACATATACGAACTTCGTCGATCTCTTATATATTTCATTGATATTTTATTAAATTGATTTTAAAGTTCGTGCGCATTTTCAAAAAAAAAAAAAAAAAAAAAAAAAAAAAAAAAAAAGAAAGAAAGGAAAAACCTTAATATTTTTACGTAAACAAAATTTTATTTGATAATATATGTGCCATTTTAATAAATGATTCTTTGTTGTCTTTTGCATGTTTCTTTTCTTCTTGAAATTCTACTATTTATCATTCCTCATTTTCATACAATACCAATAACTGATAGCAGTAATACGTACTTATCATAAATTGTTATTATTTCTCTTTTTCTTCCTTTCTTTTTTTTTTTTTTTTTTTTTTTTTTTAAGGAAACGTTACTCGACGAAATCTCGAAACATTGAGCTTCGTGAAAATGCAAATGTCATCGTATGATGAAAGAATGCAACACTGCCCAAGGCGATCGTTATTCAAATGCTCGGAAACCCTTTCACGGAAGTTTTTCCTTGTAGAGTGTGCATGTCTGTTGTCAAGACACCTTTGGCATTATGAACTTTTTGACACGAAGCAGTTTACACTTGGAATTATTCATAATTATGTGCTGGAATATTACAAGTGTAAACTAAATCATTTATGGAATAAATTTCGATATTCTTCATCGATTGAAATGGATTTATATTGAAAATATATTCAACAAAAATTAATGAATTATTATCAATTAATTCAGACAAAACTAAATCAACGTCATTTGAAATTGTTGCACGTATTTTATTTTATTGAAACTCGTACCGAGGATTTGAAAAGTAAAAAAAAATTTTTTGCTCTATGAAATTGATCAATTTTGTTGAAAAATTTATCTATCAATTTTCGCATGTACAATTAAAAATTATGTCATGAAAAATTAGACTTTATTTTTTAACAATAATCCTGTATTATTGTTTGCATTACAAAATCAAAGATAATATACGATGAATACATATTAATATATTTAATTATTGTTATACGATAGGTTGATGAAACATTCATTTGGATATTAATAACATCCTCCATTAATTTATATATCGTCACTAGGAGGGAAGGAATATATTTCTTACTAATATATTTACTAATATATTTTACTATATATTTAATTGTACGAATTAGCTGTGTTACTTCAACGTAATATAATTTATAAGATAATAATGATAATATTAGGTATTAATGATAATATTATTATTTTTACTGTCAGAGAGCGTTCTAACGATATTAAATAATATATTTGGAGGCAATTGATTTCAGAAATAACTTGAGTCACTCTTGCGATAATTTTTTTTTTTTTTGATTTTAATTAAGAAACAGAAGTGATATATAATCATTGGTTCACTTTTATTATCAGTTGATATTCAACAGTCAACCATGTGTCTTAATGAATTACTCAACTATCTTCTTTATACTCTTTTAAATACCTTCTTGTATGTTAATTCAGATAAGAAATACTTAATGACGTTCAGTTATTCTTCTTTTTTGCAAATTTACCATCATACTATCAACAAATTGCATTGCATTAAAATAGTTAACATAAAACGATTGACGTATTGCATTATTTATTTAAATTTATTTAAAATATCTCTTTATGAAAATGCATTTAAATAAGTACTTATGTTCTCTCAAGAAACAAAAATTTGTATAATCCATATTATTAATTCTATTTATTTTATTAAAAAAACTATTACGACCATGTGTTACGTTATTCCAAGGCAAATTATCTAATCGTAACGTTACATATGAAATATCATTTAATATTATCAAGAGTATTTATATTTTGACGTTTTATTTGATATGCAAAACCATGTGATGATTTTAGCACATCAGAAATTAAAGTTTCGAATTCGTCATTAAAATTCAAAAATATAAAAGAAGAAAAAACAAATTTTGATTGAGTATTTAGCAAATATACAAAATTTGTTACTCGATAAACTTTCAGGTAAATTGTCATCATTATTATCGAATGGAAATTTTGAGCAACGAGATATTAAACTATAAATAAAATTATCAACAGATTACTTACACGTGTATTTAATTATCACTTGAAGAAAGAAAATAAAAAAGAAATTCTTCTGATGAAACACTTGAATTACTTTTCTTACACGTAACTTTTTTATTCCTGTCATTTTTTATTCTTTATGGCAATATCTTTCTTTCGTAACGACAATGAAAATCGTAGTTTGTATGTTTCCCGGAATAATTTAAAAAATAACATTTAAATAAAAATAGATTTAAATATTGTCCCATTGTATTATATAATTCAAAATACAGCATGAATAATTAGAATATGTATGAATAATTTAAAATATAGGTAGCTTAAAAAAGTTCATGATAAATGTAACAATATAGAATAATCAAATAAAATTAAGCATTTCTTTGGCATTTTATTATATATATATATATATTTTTTTTTTCTTTGTCATTGGGATAACCTTGAATAAAATAAATCTCATAGTTGGAGGAGAACGTGAGCTCGTAATTTTTACTAGATTGGCTATTTTCCAATACCAAACATTTAGCTACTCTGGAAAGAGTAAGATGGAAACAGTAATAACATTAATGATCGTAGAAATATCCTATAACAATTATTATACTTGACTCAGATTTGGTACGTGTGTTTACTTCGACTTTTGAAAAAACAAGAATGAATATCGCAATACTATCATTCCAATCGATGACTGAAATTTTAGCTTTTATATGCAAATTTATAAAATAAAAAAAAACAAAAGGTAAATTTATACTTACAATTATTGTTATTTTTCTTTGTTTAATTCTATTTGAAAATATTTATTTTCATTTAAAAAAATTGTTATGATTTACGTATCTAGATAAGAGTATGAACTCTATGAAATAGCTGCAATAAATATTAGATTTCTTCCACAAAACCTAGCAATTTTTATTTGAAACATTTGTTTGTAAAATGATCGGAGATTATTTTGTTTAAAATAAAACATACGGTATATTTACCACGACGTTTTATGTAAGCTTCTCTCCATTATAATAACAAATTAACTAAATAAAAAATCTTCAAAAATTTTACCAATATTTTACCATAATGGAAAGTTTAAAATTCAAATTGATTCTTTGAAATTTTCAAAATACACTTATTTTATTCATTCTATAAATAGTTTAATGTTAAAAATTAACGAAACGATCGAAGTGATTTTATCGACAATTTTCCAGGAAATTTCTATATAAAGCTTCAAACGCGTAACTGTTATACGAAATTAGTGTTATGAATATAATGGTAATGATTTAAAATTATTATGATGATAGTTTAGTATGAGGTGTGGTTTTTATATCCACATTTGAAAGAAAGAGAGATGAGTTCGGAGAACTAAATAATTCGGTTCTCAAAATTGCAAAAAGCAAAGCTTTTTCGCCGAGGGTCAAGTGGGCGGATCTTACTGATCGAAATCTAAGTGTTAGGTAAAAATACGTATCTTTATTAAAAAAAAGAAAAAAAAAAAAAGAAAGAAAGATACCGGCATTGTGATCATACCTTGATCTCAATGTCAAAATCCTTGTGTTTTGGCATCCATGATCTTGACGTGTTGAAAAGTAATTATATTAAATTCACGGACGTAAATATATTATAAATCGTTTTTAATCAAACGCAGGGATACTCCAATGAATCAAATGACATTAAATAAAAATATGTAGAAAACGATAAAAACAATTCCAAAAAAAAAAAAAAAAAATATTATCTTCATAACGTCGTGTATCTTCAATGATGATAATTTCAAGAGATCGTGGATTGATTCTTGAATCAATGCTGATCTTCCAGAGAAGACATAAATATCCATAAACGTTTGACATTTGTCACATCGACCGAACGTCGGATTTCATATGAATTCTCATTTCAATCGAATATATTACAAATCACATTGAAGTTGGCACGAATTAATTTCCTTCACGTATTATAACAAAATGAGATACTCTTTCTTAACTCAATCATTGTTTAGTTTCAATAACGGCGTGATAAATAAGTATTTCAAAAAAAGAAAAAAAAAAAAAAAAAAAAAAATAAACGTATATAAAAAGTTTGTTCGTTCTTTCGTTGTGTGACTAGTAAAAAATGATAAAATTTATTATTCGTTAAAAAATCCTCCCTTGATCTAAAACTCGTCTATGTTATTCCAACTAATAGAAAACGATGTAGTCTAATTTATAGAATTGACTTTATATACGTGAAATGTATATTTAGCGACTAAAGTAAAACTATGAATACGTTATATTATATATTTTCATACATCTACACATATCTACGTAGTAAAATACATTATGTAAAATCGTTCGCGGTACAATAAATAAGCTTACATATCTAATGCTATGTTTCAACTAACACAAATGATATGACTGTTGGCTTTTAATATTAAACATTTGATATTACGCTTCACGTAACTCATATAAAATATTATCTTGATCGCTTTATGAATTCATATCTCCGTTTATTTTCCAACGTTTTTACGCTTTCCTTCTTCTATTAGTAATAAATAAATATATGAAAAAATATGAAAAAAAAAAAAAAGAAAAAAAGAAAAAAAAAGAGAAAAGCATAAAGTTCGTTCATCACGTATTAGATAATAGCTTTTTACAATCGTAAGATATGCCATGATCGCGAATCAAGTCTATGCGAATTGTTTAATAACAGTTTGATAAATGTTTTTTTGATAGAGCATACAATCATTATCCATCATGAGAGTTAGTGATTTTAATTTACTCAAACAGTATAACATAGGAGTAAATAACATTGTTAAGATTGAATTAAATATCATCGTGTGTTTATTTATTAAAATAGGAATGCAACTTTTAAAACAATAAAATTTAATGATTTAACTATATTCTTCTTGATGCATTTCATAAATATATATATATCAACATATTTGCTAACGTACACGATGGAATGTTATTTTTAGACGATCGTTCTACGTAAACTACACTCTCGAATTTGAGAATTGGTATAAGTTAAGAGAAGAGTATCATTGTGCGCACGAAGATAGTTTATTTTTATGATCCAACGTACGTGATTAAATTTACTTGAAACTTTGCCAAACTTTGCCAACTTCAACGACAATAGTAATATTATCATCAGCTTTATATTATGATAATATGGACAATAACAAATTATTTTCTAAAATTTTCTAAAAAAATTATAAATTATTTCAATATAAAATGATTTAGTAACATATAACTGTTTTTGTTTTTTGTTTTTTGTTTTTTGTTTGTTTGTTTCGAAAAATCTATATTCACCTTCTATGTCATTAAATATAAATAAAACAGTCTATATAATTCCTCTTACAAGTCATAAATAAATTATTATTAATGTTATTGAAGTTGCGTTCGAAATTCTCGTCAATTTTTGAATGATAAGTGCATATAACAAAAGCAATGTATAAGAGTAATAAAAAATTTTTCTTTATATATATAATTAATATTGAGTAAACGTCCGGTATCCAATGTTTAACTGTTAAGGTTATCAAAATTATTCTAGTTGTTCAAATTCATTCTTCAAAATATAATAGATAAATCATATATCTCACCTTCCTCGATACGTCTGAGAGCCTCGTCAAGATTTGCACCGGCATACTTCACTGTGACATACATTAGTGTTAACATATCCCAAGGATATCGGAATCGTTGCAGGAGATTCGTACTGTGTGCCAATACAATTTCAACGTTGGTGCCTGAGAACATAAATAAACATTATTAAATAAACACATTTTTAAGATATAATTATCTGAAAAAGTATCATTATTTACAAATAATTATTCACTAGCTTTTGTTAAAAAAAAAAAAAAAAAAAAAAGGGGGGGATATTGAATTTTCATTTTAATTACACATTAATATTAGTTATAATTTCTACTAGTCTAATTTGAATTAAGATAAAAGATATAGAAATGAACATGTTATTTGATAAAAAGAAATTTTCTCGTCGAACAGAATTAAAGCTAAGACTTGACGTTTTAGATTTTGATCTCGCACGAAGTTTACTCTGCTATGATATGACTTCGACTGATACATTAAACGAAACAAAGAAAATGAATTACAGAAGAAACGAAAGCATTGACGTCAAATTGTTTAGCGACATTCAACGACAGATTTTTTTTTTTTTAATATTTTCCATTAAAAAAAGATTAACAGAGAGAGGGAGATAGGGAGAGAGAGAGAGAGAGAGAGAAAGAAACAGACAGAGAGAGAGAGAGAGAGAGAATAACTAAATTCTTTGTAGAAATACCACGTGGACTAGAACGAGAAGGGCGTGTACACGGTCGAACAAGTCAACCTTCTCTGCGCGCGCAATTCTATTATTCGATCTTCTAACTCTCTCGAAATATCGATAATATATCGAAATAATATATTTACTTACCTATGTTAAATAAGTTTTTTTCTCGCAGTCAATAATCGTAAAAGTAAAAGAAAAAAATAATAAAATGATGAAAGCATTAAAATAGGATGGAGTAAAGTTGATAAAGAGAGAAGGAATGATAGTAACGGTTCTCCGTTATGACATGATATATTAAACATTATGTTATCCAATAGGCAAGCAGCATGATGGCGTGACTCCGCCTACGTGCATGCTCTTGCTAATAATATTGAAAAGGCGGAAATACTGTAGTTTCTCATCGTTGGTATCATGTCGAGGGGCGTCAAGTAGATGACAGCATTGAGTCAGAATGCTTTTACCTACCCCTTCTCTCTTCTTTTTTTTTTTACTCGCTTTCAACCCCTACTCCGTCCGCTTTTTATCTAACAAATGAAAACCTCTCTCCTTCTCTCTCTCTCTCTCTCTCTCTCTCTCTCTCTCTCTCTCTTTCTCTCTCTATATATCTATCTATTTATTTATCTCTTTCTGTCCCTCTCTCTTTTAGTTTTCATTCCTTAGATCCATTCTCTTCCTTCTAAATGGTGAAAAGGAGGGAGTTGAGAGATAACTATAGAGAAGGGAGAAGGTAGAGAAGGGGTTAGAGAGGGGAGAAAAACAACATGGAGGAAAGAGACAGGAGTTTCTATAGTAGTGTGTCCATACTTTCGGTATCCTTCACTTTATCTTTTTTTCTTTTTCTCTTTCTCCTTCTACCAAGCTTTTACCAGCTTCCTCCCATCAACTACCACTACGACACTTTCTATACTCTGTTTGTTTCTCCTTTCGTTGTACTGCTTTTTTAACGTCAGGCACTATTTCCTTAACGTGACATCAATGATACCAAATGAGGTTTCAATATTAACTGATGGACATCAAAAAAGTAGACTAAAAGAGATATTTGATATCTTATGTCGATGATTCTACGTTCGAATATTATGTCGTTCATGTATGTTATAATTTGGAACTATCATTAAATAAATTCGATTGATTGTTCCTAAGATAGTTTTTATTTTATCTTAACTTCTTAATACAATATATGGGTAATAATGTGAAAAAGAAAAAGAGAGAGAGAGAGAGAGAGAAAGCTTCTTCCAATACTTTCGAATTTGATCTAAAGGGATAAGCATGAAGAAATAATATGGATAGCAACAATAAGGACGTGAAACTTTAGGTATCTTTATTTTTTTGGAAGATTTGTTTCAAAAAAATATGATAAGCAATCATTTTAAAAGATTCAATATTTTGACGATGGAATTTATCAAATTAAAATTGCCTTTATCTCTATACGGGGTTTCAAGGTAACGAGGGATTTTTTTAAACAAACATCAAATACTTTTCAGATCAGCATTATGTTTCCTCACGGGAACTACTTAACGAGAGAATATTTATCAGCATTTCGTGACTTTTGTTCGGGCAACACGATTTTATCCTCCTCTTTACGAAAGATTATTTTGTATTGTATTTTTACAATGGTACACATCACAATAAAATTAATGAGCCCGTAAGAAAACGTCATTGATTTGTATTCGCCGAAATTTCTTTCAATCGTTTTTCTTATTTCTTTATATTTTTTCTTCAAACCTTTCTGACCTCCTTTTATTCTTTAGTTATTACCTACCGTCATTGTTATTAAACGACTCTAAATTGTGCACGCTTTAAAACTACTAGCTCAAAAAATAACGGCGAACAAATATGTTCGTGTCACATTTACATCGTACAGTGACGTTATCGTACTCCTCGTACGATTATAACTTGCCGAATACATTATTAATCCTTTTACTGATACGAACCGATATATCCGCTTTTTTCGTTTCATTATTCTGAAACACGTAATATTATCTTGCTGGTAGTAAAGGAACGTTCCTTTACACCAATAAGTTGACATTTTAAATTCTGAAAAAATGCAAAGTTATTGATATTTCGCTAGAATGAAATTGTATGGTATTGAATTTAATTAAATGTCTATGATATTATCGTCGAGTAACTTTCGCATCAATACGAGAAAATACGACGGTATAAATAAAGAAAATTAATAAAATTCTTTTAGGATATATTCTTTTAATGATATCTAACAAAAGAAGAAGAAGAAGAAGAAAAAAAAATTAATATAGTATAGTACAGTAATGTTACCGATGATCATTCGTCTAATATGTCGGTCAAAATATTAAAATTCTTTCTAAAAAATTTTACGATTTTTGTATGCATAGGTAACACGGACTAATTATATTGTTAAAATGTACACGCTACCATTTTTACTCTACCCATTTCGCCTTAAGAGTTTTATACCCCATACTTATTACACATTTCCTTCAACATGAAACGCGATGTACTCGTGTTGTTGCCTACTCGAATACCGGTGGCTCATTATTCATAACCACGTTATGTCTCTCTCGCGTGCACACCTCTTTCTTCTTTCATATTTTTCGCATTATTAGTTGCATAGATCCAATGTTATTTCTTTGTCTGCACCCGTAAGTTCACCCTCCATAATTTTATTCACAATAGTAATGGGTGTTTTAATCCCCTTCACCCTTCTACAGTTTCTTTCATCTATGTTTATTTAACTACCTTACGGTAAATCTCAACAAATTTAGTAATGATATTTTCTTATCTGGTGACTATTATTTTTTTTCTTTTTTTTTCCTTTTTTTTTTTTTTTTTGAATAATGCATACTACAAAAAGAAAATTTTTCTATTCACTTTCTTTAATTTGACGTACGCTATGAATAAATATATCACGTTTCATTTGTCTTACAGTGATTAACACTTTGGACTTTTGGACCACGAGAAGTAGCTACGTTGCGATTATGTTCTCGGAAAATAACATCCTTTCATTTATAGTTTTCAAAGAATAGCATTTATAATGCTTTTTAATTGCGAAAATTAACATGTATCGACGCTAACAATAAGCGATATTTTTCAGAAAATTTAACACGTTTTATCTTTGAATTGCGCCAGTCGTCATAAAACAAATGATCTAATGTAATCAATTTAATGTAATGTAATAAATAAATAAAATAGTGTTTAAAATATTTTATTTTTCATAACGAACTGTAAATATCATAGTTAATATGTCAAAGATGTGAGAAAATAATTAAGAATAAAATCGGAACGTATTTCTTTTTATAATAAATCGTAATGTACTAGTCTTTGTAAGATAAATGAAATCTTCTAATTTTCGTAATGCACGTAGAGTTAGTCGAACACGCCCACTCCAGAATATAAACATTGGCCCGTATTCATAGTCGAGTTTTAGTTTTAAAGGTCACTTTAAGATCGATCTTAAAATGCTCTCTAGAATTCATAGTCAAAAAAATAAACAAAGACTTGAGAAAAAATTTCATGGACAGTATTACACATAGCCAATATTTGTTGTCATCTAATAATGAAATTCTTTTCTTGAACATTATAAAATATAAAAGGAAATGATGAAATTAAAAAAGCAAATACAATAACGTAATATTATTAAAAGTACTTATTATTGCAAATAAAAGAAATAATAAAATTTGGCATACTCATAAACTATAAAATTTTAATAGCAAAAACATCTAATTAAGTTATAAAATGTATATATATATATAAATATAATTATAGACATTCGATTTTCTTTACTAGAAATTTGTATAATTTAAAAAAAGAGAATAACAAATATGGCCAAGATTTAAACATGAAATGTTTCAATGTTTCTATTGTAGGAGATTACGGGAAACTATCACGAGAATAAGCACGTTCAAGAATAACCATTGGTCTTAAATAAGCACTTCTTACTTGAGGAATATCTTTTTCATGAATATCATTTAATTTCACAATAATCTTAAGATGTTCTGGTTTAAATAAAAATGTTTTGATCAAGACCATCTTAAGTATTGATTTGACACTCGACTATAAATATGGGCCATTGACTTTCTTTCCTAATCGTGAAAGAAGAGAGCTTACGTTGATTTTTTTATTCGTCGTAAACGTTTTAAGAGATAACTGATAAGTATAACTTTCCCTCGAAGGTAAACCGAGAATTGCTTGACTTACTCGAAACGATTGACTGGAAAAAAGTTCCGACGATAAATATTAGAGATTGTGAGAGTAGGAGAATGTTTATAAAATACAATTGTGTCATTCATTCAATGCTTACTTTCCCAAGAAGATTGCGATAAATCGATCGCATACATTGCTTCGTTCGTTTACGAAAGATCTCCGATATGAAGTCTTCCATTAAGATATAATACGAGCTCGTTCCTCTTATTCCATCTAATATGATCGTGAATAAACAAATAAATGAGACGATATATGTAGGTATATACTTGTGTACGTATACGCTTACAAAAGTTTTGTGATAAGTTATAAATGTAAACAATTACGAGCATAAACACGATTGGGCATTCATATCAAATAGAAATAATAGGTTCACTTTTTTTTTTTCCATCAACTTAAATTATTAATCATTGAGAAATTTGTCATTGACGTTGGAAACGAAACACGTGTAATAAGATTAATGGTGTTAAAAGAGAACGTCTATTTAACGTGTTTGGATAAATGTGAACGTTATTCTATCACGTAGTAACAAGTATATAAAATATTAGTATAAAATGTCAATAAGTATAGGCTCGACTGTATAATTGTCAAATGTTGTATTAATTTCAGTAATTCGATATAAATGAAATATGTTTTAACGAAGTTAGAGAAAGTCGTTTCCAAAGATTTTGCGCTAAGAATAACTCAGTATTCATAACAGTAAATACCTATTAAAATTTTTTACATATTGAAAATCGTCGAATGATATTATTTCATATTTCGTGATAAGAAAATAAAAGCTCGCTTGAAGTTCATTTTTAATAAATTCATAAATGCAGTAGGCATGCACATAATCGAAAAAGAAAAAATTATTATAATGATCTATACGAAGTATACAACTTAAGAAACCTCCTTGGAAAATTGTTTCCGCATAAATACGACGTAACGGAAGCGAGTGGACACGCATGTGTTCACGCAGCCAAGTACGTTCGAGTCATGTGTACTTACATGTCGAGCCAATCGAACTCTCTAATTCAAGCTATTATTTTCTTCTGTATTGCTGTGTCGAACAACACTTGGTACATACTAAGAGAAACCACTATGTCGGACAGATTCCACTTTATTATGTGTTTTTTCGTACATGCTAATTTTAAGGAAAAAGAACATTATATTTGAATAATACATGTATTGGTAAACGTTGACGTTGACTAAAGGGAATATAAAAAAAAAAAAAAAGAAAAGAAAAAGAAAAAAGAAATATATATATATATATATATATATATATATATATATATATATATCAATTTCAACGTGGGTCTTTTCGATATAACGGAGTCAAGTTTAACTCTTTACTCGACGAGAGGTGTCCAATAACCGAAACTACGATAAGTCATGCGAAACCGGAAGTTGAAATTGGCTTGTAATCAAAGTAACAGCCGAAAAGAAAACTTCGAATGAACAAACAATATCGTAATGATGCCTGCAAAAAAAGAAAAGATAAAAAAAAAAAAAAGAAAGAAAAAAACACTAAATATGATATATTAAAAAAAATTGATTATTGCTTCTATTAAAATATCTTAACCTTTAATGCGCATATTACGTTTCTATTAGCTGCTATAAAATCATTATCATCCTGAATTAAACATAATTAAATATAATGATTTCATATCAATTTAAGAATTAATTGGTGAAAAAATTGTGATCGATATACTTGAAAATTTCATTTTTAATGTACTTTGCGTACAATATTGTATTATAACTCGTGATATTTTCAAAAACGATTATCGAAAGTTATGAAAGTACCAACAAATTTGATAAAATCGTTAAGGGAAATAAAATTGATAATAATGTTTAATTAATTTGACCTAAGTAAAATTATCAATAATAAAGGATCCAATGGTAATACGGATCACATTTTTTTGCAGAATCAAATTGATAATGCAATTGATATTACATTTTAAACATAGTCGATGATAGTACGAAGGCTACTGAAATACTTTTATGGGTGTATTCTTATAGTCGAATGCACGAAATGGAGATTGCTTGTTTACTTAATAGTATCGTTCACAGTTTAGTTGATATAATATAACTTCGACTTTGTTAGGTCCTCGTAAAATGGCCTAGCCTTTGATCTCACGGAACGTAACACTTCGGTACATTAAAAATACGACTCGTTAAAGAGGAGAGAGGGAAATCTACGAGAGTGCAAGACTCATTTTTTGACTTTGACCGTAGAAATCCAAGATGATAATCTGATACTTATTCTTCAAAACGTAATTTCAGTTTACGAGCGTTCAAATGAACGAAATATAAAATTTATAATGCTTCATTTCCCTAAAAAAAAAAAAAAAAAGAAAAAAAAAATAGTTTTCCATGCGAAATAGATTTTCTCTCTTTCTTTTCCTTTATCTATTTCAACATGAGATCATACATCCTTATGGAGATTATTGTGTTTTTAAATTTTAAATCGCAAAATACAGCTGAGCTGTACGATATGAGAACGAAGAGTAGCTATTTGTAATAGAAATATATACTCTTGAAAATATAGGAACGTATCGAGCATCGTAGAAAAATTCACGAAAAATTGAAAGAAAGAGATAGGGAGAGAGCGGGAGGGGGGGGGGGGGGGGGGGGAGAGGGGGGAAAAGGAGGGAGAGGGGGGGAAAAAAAAGAGAGAGAGAGAGAGAGAGAGGAAAGAATTATTTTCCGGGGTTTGTCGAGGAAGGTACTCGTGTTGCAAGAGATAAACGTAGCATGAGACCATGCCCCCTGACCCTCGCAACTCTCTTCTACCTGTCACAAATCCGTTCAAACGGCCTGCGAGCTGCGTTATGTTAGAACAGGGGATGGATGGATGAGCGTGTTTGGATACAGGGCTTTGTATCAATGATACCGTTGTATACTCGAGTAATCGGAGCCTGGTTGCCTGGCTGGACGTAGGTGAGGGATCGTTTCGATGACAGAAAAAGAGGAAGGAGAGAGAGGGAGAGAGAGAGAGAGAGAGAGAGAGAGAGAGAGAAAGAAAGAATGTCCCTTGTCATTCATTCGTTGACGAAACTAATACAGTTTAGAGAATGTTTGTATTTTTAGGAATTTAGTCCTACGTTTTCTTCATTCAACCTTATCATTAATTTTAGTGTATTTTAATTTTAAAGAAAAAAAAAAATTAATAGCAATGACATAAAAAATGTAATATTTTTTTCTAAACACAATGAATCATTTAAAAAATTTTAGATTATATATGAAACGTTGGTACAAATAAATGATACTTAAAATCTACATTCATTAATTATAGTATCTAATAGATCGTAAATAATGATAATATTTTAGCAACGACAATTCTTTTTCGATTATAAGAATAGTTAAGATGAAATCGGAATAAGTTTTCACGGAAGTGGCCGACGAATAGAGGGATGGTTGTGAAGTGTGGCAGGCTTTTACGAGATACAACATTTCGGAAGCAGTAAAGTTCTATCCTGTCAAGCGTTCCCATAAAATCCTTGCTTACTGGCCAGCTAGCAAAGTGACACGCTAGTATGTGTATGTCTGTGATGTGGTGATGTGTATGTCTGTGAAAGAGAAAGATAGAAGGAAAACCATGCTATGTGGGTGGTCAAGGATTGCACAGTAGGTGCAAGACAACACATATTTTGTAGATTTATTTTTTTTCTTTTTTTTTTTTTTTTTTTTTTTTTTTTTTTTTTTTTTTTTTTTTGAATAACGAGCTTGTTGTCAATATAACAATATAATTCCTCGTATTATCGATGATCCTTTTATCTTTTTAGGAAAAAGAAAAAAAAGAATAAAAGAAAAAAGAAAAAATTAAATAAAATACGAGAAAATAAAAGATGAAAAAATATAGGAGAGATGAAAGTGGAAACCTATCGAACAGAATCTTCAAAAGCATCCAACGAGTGTAACACAATACGTTGCTAAATGTTCGAAGGGGTTGTGACGACGATTCGATTGTTCATTTGATTCGAAAGATCATCACGAAATTTATAAAGGTTAGTATGGTATATTGAACACGTTGGATAGCCGACGTAACTTTGTCAAAAATGTGTTCTCTTTGTAATACGAATCTCCGGTCCAGAGAAAGAAAACGATGGTGTCACGCACACTATACATAAAACCGTTCGTATTCTTGAACGTGTCTTCGTCCATTTCTATAACGAGGTAGAATGAGAAGAAAAGGTAGAGAAAGAGAAAGAGAAACATAAAAAGACTTAGAAACCATCAACACCCCTAAGGATTACTCGAGATGCCGTAGGGATCGTTGCCCTCGAAGAAATTGCGAGGGAAAGGAAAGAAAAAGACCCGTAAAAATTTTAAACACGCGAAGCTAACCAAAAGAGACTCTTACTAACCATAAAAATAAAAACTCTTTTAATTTAATAAGAAATTTTATCACTTTTTCGATAATCCAAACAGTACAGTTATTGATTTTACCTTATTTTCTAATTTTAAATAAATTAACGATTTTATTTTTTCGATTAATAATATATATTCATTTGAATGACATTAAACGTTATACTAATAATATTTAGGAAATACATTAACTAAACGTACATCAACGAAGATTATTATGAGACAACATTGAAATATCATATTTTATGATATTATTGTAACGATAGAGGCTCGACAGAATATAAAAGGAAAAATGAGAAGGAAGAAAAGTGACAGATCATTTAACCCCGTACATCGTAAAAGTAAAAGAGAGAAAAGAAGAGAAACAATTCGCTAGACCAACTTACTATTTTTTACACTTTACTATTCACCCTTCTAGAATTTCTACCCCTTCTACTTGGTCTCCCTTCGATCCTTCCTTCCTTTTTTGACCTTGCTTGACGTCACGCAGTTAACTCACTACTAAGATTACCTGCTTTCATCGATACGATTCACGTCGTACACAAGAAGATTATTTACCTGCGAGCGAACAAGTTGAAGTTCATGCGCGATTTTTTTTTCTTAGAAATGGACTTTTATATAAAAAAAAAAATCTATTTGTCGCGTGTCATGAGATAATACGATATCTAAAATGAGTCGAGAAATAAATGCACAATTCAGCTGATTGAAGTTTAGAAAAGAAAATATATTACATCGAATAAAAATCTTTGCGGATTGTTATTGCGAATAAAAACGACCCTCGAAATTGATCTTTCGTTGCCTTTCGTGCCGATCAGATCGGCAATCAAAGAGAATTTCAACGTAAGCAATTAGAAACGTGTTATTTTTTGTATTCTTAATGACACGAAATGGTGTTTATATTCTTTTATTTTATCTTTCAACGAATAAACGTCAAGATAATCTTCGTCAAACATCTCGCATGTTGCATCTCTTTCGTGACTGATCAATTATTTCTTGTTTTAGCTCGTAGATCTCGACGTGAACATTTCTAATGTTTATATTAAACAATAAAACAATGTATATCAATCATATGTATATACTTTTTGAGTATTCAAGTATATGTTTTTCAACAGAAAATTTGTATTCTTTTATGTAGGTAGATATTTATGTATATAATATTGTTAATTTGAAAGAAGAATAGTAAAAATGATGCAGCTGCGAGATTTCGAAAGATACGAAATAAAGGATATTAACGATAGATCGGGATGTAAATCAAAAGAGAAAAAGAAGAGATCATGTCGTCGTTGTCGTCATCATCGTTGTCATGCTTTTCGTTCTTCCGTTAAAAGCCGTGAATTTTCTTTACGTCTTGCGAATTGTATCGCACGACGAGAGGATCGTAACTTTCGCATCAGTGCCAACGCCGGCGTCGTCCTCTTCGTCCTCGACGTCGATGGCAAACCAGACAAAGGGTGACTCGCGAGAAGAGAAAGAGAAAAGCAGAAAGAACAAGAAAGAGAGAAGTAGCTGGAGAATAAAGACTCGGCCGAGTGACTAACACTAAGGATTCGCATAACTGCCTCGAAGCAACATCGTAAAATTGTAAAAGAAACCTTGGTGGAGGCTACGATCGTGTCTCTCACGCTCGGTTGAACGGTCCCGGACTATCTTACGCTTCCAAGTGGGAACACGATGCATCTTGAAAATGAACAAACGATATTTCTAGCCGAAAGACCTAAGTGAATCCAATTGATACCATCTCATCAATGAATAACATTCTTTTATAAAATACTTGTAAAAAGACTTCCATAAGAATTGTGGAATCGTTTGATACACTTTCAGCCAAAACCGATTAATCGAACAAAAAATCGATTAATAAATAATATCCATTAGTTATTAAATAATTATATTATATGAATACATTTATTTAATTATTTCTCTAATTATTTCTCCTTATTGCCTAATTGATCGTTCATTAGGCTTCATTGTTTTGAATTTTATGAGATATAAATCATCGATTTCGTTTGGAGAAGACCGATGTCGAACGAATGGAAAAGTAGATACATAAATTTTGCGAACGTGATCGGTAAGATCATCGGTCGAAACTAAGCAACTTCGTTCTGTGGAACGAAAATAAAAGAGATAAATAGATAGAAACTATTCATTAGAGAAGAAGGAAAGGAAACGATAGAATAGAAAAGAGAGAGCCAAGATGAACATAAAAGAGAGAGAGAGAGAGAGAGAGAAAGTAGGTGGAGCAAACAGGGTAAAGAAACAGATAGAGAAAGATGTAATAAAATTCAGTGGAGTCAGCGGTTATAAACTGAATTCTTTGGATAAGCCAACTCAGAGAAGCCGAACGATTTCACAATCGAAGAGCGAAGTGTGAGAGAAGAGGGAAAAGAAAGTAACATACTAAACTTGCCGATGAGTTTGAGCTATCATATAAACATATAGAAATCTCATATACATATACACAAACACGAGAAAAAAAAGAACTTGGATATATATATATATATATATATATATATATATATATCCAAGTTCTTTTATATATATATATATATATATATATATATATATATATATATATATATATATATGAATAAACGAGTCTTACAATTTTTCTTTTAAAAATTCATCCGTGCAATCGGCAGATAAAATGCGAATTCTTCCATTTTAAAAGCGTCGCTGTATGCAGGATTCGATTAAGATAAATTTAAGTAGAGTTCATTAATTCATTTATATTTTAAAATATACTTAAATCATTCGTCGTTAATGAAAACCGAGTATTTTATCTCTAATAACATTTACATATCTTATTAATTACTCAATCCTTGATTCATTTATTCGTTTGACTTTAATGTAAAATTATTCTTAACATTTTCTAATTGCTACTATATACTTCTTTCTAAAAAATAATATATTTTTTCGATTTCTTCGAGTAAAATTTTGCGAGAGCCAAACATTAACAAATTACTTTACATTATTAAATTATTATATTTTAATATGTGATTAATCGCTTATCATAATTAATTAATGTGAAGTGAAAAGCTTATTATATAATTAATGGCTTTGATATTACTACAGTCCAATGAAATTCTTTTACATAATACATTCTGACATCTGTTTGACCAGAACGATAAGCGAAAGGTCTAATCCTTTAAGATCTTGACCTACCCTTGAACACACTCGTGAACTCTCTAACGTTCGTTACCTAACTCAAGATGATCGTAAATACTATACTACCTTACGTTACCATGTGACCTCAAAAACGTTATGCTATCGTATCGTACAGCACTAAACGCTTACATTCTCTCCCTTTCTTACTTTTCTTTCTCCTTCCTTACTTTTTTCTGTTCTTTTTTTTTCTTTTTTTTTCTTTTTTTTTCCACAGAAAGTGTCATATAAAACGGACTAGAAATTTCGAAAGTTAACCGTCTGTCAACGAGAAGCCGTCGTCTCGGTAGTAAAACAGGAAAAAAGGGAAGCCGATCATGAGATTTTCAGTGATTTACGAGCGAGCCTTTTTCGAAGATCGAAGAATGAAAAGAGTGGTCGACTAAAGTAAAACTTTCCACAATAATTTCAAGAGAGAGAGTGAGAGAGAGAGAGAGAGAGAGAGAGAGAGAGAAAGAGTACGAGAATGGCAGCTTTTCTGATTTAAACAGTAATAGCCTGGGCTAGAAAAACGATTGGATGTTATTAAATAAATGTTATATACAAATATTTCTTTTTATTTCATTTACGCAATAGAAAGTAAATGTCATGCACTTTTTAAATATGCGTATTTTCAAGAAAAGACATAAAAGGTAAACGAGTTGTTAAGTAAAAATGATAAATTTTTTGTCGAATAAAGAAAAAAACGTAAGACAACGTAATAATAGAAATCGATTGTTACTTGTGTGTATTATGGCGTATGAATAGGTAAGAAATAAATAATCTAAGAATGAGAAAGAAAAAAAGAAAAAAAATAGAACGATAATAACTTACAGATAAGATGAATTATTTCACGATTAGGAGAAAAAGGGGAGAAGTAAAAAATTTTGTGAGACTTATCGAGCACTCGACAGATTAGTAATAATGTACAAATATGAGTACGTTTTCACGAAAGCAACACTCGTTGCATAACAACGAATGACTTTCGCATTATTAAAAGCGCCTACTCGATATCTCAAAATGCAAGCTCGTAAATGGAAACTTTACAGTCCCATATAATACTTCACCATAATCACCCCTTACGTTCTCAATTCTCCTTCTCTCCTCTACGACCACACCATTCTAGTACTAGCGAAATTTTAAGTTAACTGCACACACATACACACATCCAATTATTATATGCACGTAAGACCTGGCACACGTCAACGTTAAGCGTTCTTTCCTTTTTACCTTGCTTCTTTTTTCGACGTATTATCGACGTTCTACTACTACTACTACTACTAATAATAATAATAATACTATTACTACTATTATTACTAGTATTAATACTACTCCTACTACTTTTATTACTACCAGTATTAATACTACTACGTTTGTCTGACGATGTCAAGAACGGGACGTTGAGTCCGCCGCATTAATTCCATCATCGTGAATCCGTAGAAATGCGTGGACTGTAAATCAATTAGCCATTTACGAGCGTTCCTGTGAACGGCTATCATAAACTCTCTTCGGATAACTAAGTTAAAGACCGAAAACAAACCAGATGAAAAGAAATTTTGAAAAAAGTTTTACGAATGATCTGCTTACTTTTTCAGTAATTCAGGATTAAACTGATATTTTCATTCGCAAATTAATAAAACTTATAAAGTGAATCTGTAAAAATTTTATTTCTTAATTACAGCTACGTTTGATAATTTTTTGTTGAGTTAATCAGATTATTCTCAACAAATTTTCGAACACTTCAGAGAGATTCGTAAAACTTTTCTAATTATTAAGAAGAAAAAGGATGTTCAACGAAGGATATTCATCGATAGCTCTCAATCGTAATAAAAAGTTCTTTGATCGTCGACATAAAAGGAATGAGATAATCTCGTAGGGAAGAATTTTTTCGAAAGAAAATGCCATGACATTGTGGTTAAGCCATTGTCGAATATGAGTTCTGTCACCTCTTCGAGAGGTCATTTATATGTCCGTGAACAAACTATTTCGACCGAGAATGAGCAAAATAACGATAATTTTTAAAAACGAGCCTGCTCGTAAAAGCAAAAATCGAGGCTCCTAGGTTTCGGCTTTGGTTATAAGTTGGTATTATATTAACCGTCTACGAACGACTCCACCACCAATGAGAACGCTCGTAAAAGCAGGGTTAACATTCGGTCGGGTTGTCAAGTGAAAGAGTGGCTTGAATTTCGTTGGGATCACTGTGAACGACGTTATAAGTGTGCGCACCCTCGGCTCGGTCGCACGAATCGAACGTGGCTCGGAACTTCCGCTCGAATTATAATCGATTGTGCACTCTTCAGGATCTCCTTTTATTGATATAGATCATCCTAAATCTCTCGATCTTCTCGTAATATATTTAACGTATCAATCATCGAATTAACGATTTTTCTTTACTTTTCAGAATAGATATTGTCATCAAAGTTGACGGATCATTTGCAATTTATCAAAAAGATTTTGTAAACATAGCGAGAATTAATAACAAAGTGATAATAAAGTAGACTTACTAGGTTGTGGTTGAATCTGATGAATCGAAGAAGGCAAGTGCGTATCTACGACTGGCAATTTTCTTGGAGTTGGAGTATTAAGTACGCCATTGATGCCACCGTAACTACCTTCGATGTTCCACGCTGGTTGAGGAACAGTTGGTACATGCTTGTTTTCTACTGGAGGCATCGCTGGCATCACCAGCTGCAAATTAACGAGATTACGATCTCTCGAGACCGCCTTTGATTCGGCTTAATATTTTTCATAGTTAATTAATATTGCTTTTTATTAGAAATTAACTTTTTATTGAAATGAAATTTTATAGATAAAAAATATTATATAAAAAATATAAATTATCTTACTTACCTTGCCATACTTTCTTATCTGTTCCTCGTCTTGAATAAGAGCCCTTTTAAGTGCGGTTTGTTTTGCCATTTGCTTTTGCCGCTTAAGTGTGTTACGGCATTTGGGGCAATGACAGTAAATAAAGTCGCAGTACCTCTTGTGACCCTTAAGAATGCTAGTAACATCATGATTACGGCAACGTGTGCACGTCGGTTTCGTACGTGAATTGGTGCCGCTGTTCGAGGTTGAGGATGCGTCCCAAGATGCATTTGAATCCGCCCCTGAATTTAATTTCATTGACATTAATTTCATTGTCGACTTTGTTTCTATCAATATTAACTTATTCTATATAATTTTACGCAGATGAAAAATGAATATTACACGTTTCTCTATGCATACAATCTATATAAAGGTATTTATACATATACATATAATTTAGATGCGTTTTACTCCAAAAAGAACCAAATATGAGTACTTGCTCTTATATTATAATCCTCTTTGATGTTTCCCAATATTAGATAATCCAGTTATACTGGTAATAATAATAATGAGATCAATTGTTATACATAAAAACAATTGCTTTATCCGAACGTTACCGTACGTTATTTAATATTCTCGCTATTCTATGAGAGAACAATTTCGAAAGATCAAATAAAACGATTTAATATCTTTAATAACACTATAAATATGGATATAAAAATGCAACGTTATTATTCTATAAGAACTAAACCATTCCTCGTACTATTATCGCGCTTAATAATATTTTTCCTTTTTTTTTAAGACTCAAAGATGATCGAAATAAATTAAAGAAATAAGCTGATTGAATGTGGAAAAAATGAGGAAAGAACGAAGTCAAGTCCATATTTGAATGAGAACAAACAAGACGGCCGTTGTTCATCGAATAATGATGATCTTTCAGTTGAGATCGACCAACGTTACAGGATATTTTCTATATGGCAATTCACCAAAGATATCAAGTGTTTATAAAATGGGTACGTTTAATTTAAAACATGCAAATACCAATTTATAAGTTGAATAAATTATATTTTACGATTCTGACTTATACGTAAGTATATATCAGAGGCATAAAATTTATGCATTTGCCCTTATCTAACATTCCTTTTATCGATACAATGACTTAAAGAAATTGATAAAATTTAGCCTAACATTTTAAGATCACCCTATACAACGATGGATTTGCATGAAAGTAATAAATCATTTTAACTAAAACCCTTTGAATACTATATCCTTTGTTCTTGATCGATTGCAGTGAAAGTAGTCTCGTTATCGCCGTCGTTATAATTTATTTTATAATTATTTTACTTTATTACTATTCTGCATAACGATGTGACTTATTGAAAAAATTTTTTTCACAAAGGCATTTCGACGATTTTCAAACGTTATTGTTAAATATATATCCATAAAATCGATAAAATTATCTTCGTTGTTATATTTACAACAAGACAAATAATAATTATCGATAAGATAATATTGTAATTAATCAAAAATGTTTCCGGCTATATGTCCATTTACCGAGCATATTAAAACGTGAAGAATCTTACGAGCAACAATTATTTTCCTCAGGCGGTAAGAAACTTGATAATAATCGTAAGAGTATGGTATCTCACTTAAAAGAAATTGTATCTGTTAATGGCCGGCTAGTATCTATACTGTAACATTCTTCCAGGAATGCAGGACGAAACGCAAAAAAAAAAAAAAAACAAAATGAACGAGAAAGAAAAAGAACGAAATAGAAGACCGAGAAACAAAGATGAATGGTCTTTATAAGTCTAACAACATTCTACTACTATCTTTATAAATCGTAACGCCGACAAAAAAAGAAATATAAAAGAAAGAAAATGAAAGAGATAAGAAGGAAAATAAGGACAGAAGATATTAATCGAAACGAGAAGTCGTCTCTGTCATTATTTATCATTCCTATCCGCGAATGGAAACGAGAAAAGGAAAATGTTGCATGAAAAATAGAGAAAAATGAAGAGAATTGAAAAAGATAGGTTGAGAAAGAGAGATAAGTTGTCGATATAAAAATGTTCCCTTAATTCTATTTTTCAATTTCTTTTTTTTCAACTTTTGGATTTATTTTCTTTTTTTCGAATTTCTTTCTCTATATTAAATACTAAATATATTCCTAAGTTGTTAATCAAATAATCAAATGTTTGATGCCAACGAAAGAATTGATTTAACTTAATTGAAAGTTTCTTTAATTTGGAACACGTGAAAAATTTTCGTGAACTAACGCATCTATGTGTTCATAACTTGTCTCGACATTTCTATCATTAAAAGTTTACTAATAATTTTTCCTAATAGAGCCTAATTGACGGTACGAGCGTGTATTTGACAGAAAAAAAAAAAAAATGTAAAAATATAATATAATTAAAAATTTATATGTAATTACATACGCATGAACGAATAGACTCTTCTGAAAAGTTGTAATTCTCCTATTGCCCTGACATATACTTATTTAATTACATATTAACATTCACCGACATGTGGTTAAATTTATGTTCAACAAACCGTACATGTCGCTAGCAATTTTACTACGATAGAAAATAGTTATAGGGAATGTACATAAAATCAATGTACAAAAATGATTTCCTTGGAAAATACTTAGATCGCTATAGTGATCAGTTCTTATCTGAGAATAATCATTAATAATTTGTAAAATAATCATTAATATAGCCGTTTAACTTTAATCATCGGTATAACTGTATCCAAAGACCATTAAATTTTTATCTCGTTAATCATCGATCGATCATATAATAACAACTGTAAGCTATTTATAATATAATATATTTACGCGAATAGAATATCATGGGTTTAAAATATTTGATTTTTTCTTCTTTCTTTATTTTTAGCGATAATATTGTTTACGTTGGTTAATAAAGAAAAAAAAAATAAATAAATAAAAGAAAAAAAAAGAAAGAAAGAAAGAAAGAAAAAAAAATAAATAAAAAAGAAAAGAAAAATGCAAAAAGGAAAAAAATCTTCATTCATAATAAGTTTTAAAATGGAGTAAGGAGAAATGCGAGAGGAGACAAGCTAAGCGAGGAAAAAAAAGCAAATAAATGAATCAGAGCGTGCAACAGGTAGGTAATCTCTTGCTTTGCAACCTATATGTATATATTCATCAATAAGCAGGTGCACGATAATAATAAATGGATGAGAAGGTAAATTAAACAGCTCTGCCATGTTATGGCGGACATATGAATTTGAGAAGAGAAGTTAATTAAGGAAGTAACGCGCCAAAAGGTCTGGAATTTCGATGCGAGTCTTCAAGTCATTACATATCCTTCGCTATGTTATTTCCGAATACGAGATAGTTTTCCTTTTTTTTTTGTCTCTCGTCGAATACGAAGAGAAAAGAAAAATTTCTCTTCACCTTTTGTCTATCTTCCCGAACGATCTTACGATTTTTCCAGGAGGAGAAAGAAGAAAAAATAGAAGATAATATTTCGTTATCATTAAAAAAGTTCTAAATCAATATAAGAGGGAGAGGGAGATAGATAGATAGATAGATAGATAGATAGATAGATAGATAGATAGATAGAGAGAGAGAGAGAGAGAGAGAATAGGTTTAAATTAATATAATTTAACAGATTAAATGGGTTTAATATGGTAAAAATACCAAACATATAAGCAAAAGTAAAAAAAACAAAGAATATTACACGATGATTTATCGCGCGTAAACGAATAAACGAGCATAGAAAAATGAAAAGCATCATAGAAAGATAATAGAGAGGGTGTACAATTAAGTGCTAATCGTTCATGCGTTCCTGGAGAGGAGCCAATTGTTCACATTGAAATAATCGAGAACCGACACTTTAAATTCGTCATGCCAAAAATCTTCTGTCTGTTGTCGCTAAATGTTATTCTTTTGCAATCACAATGGCGTCGTACATAAAAACAAATCAAAGAGATTAAAACATAGTTAAACTCATTTTAGAAAACATAGTTAAAATCATTTGTAAAAAGATATAGGAAAAATATTAAAAATGAATAGCATGATGATATTTTGTTAATAATCATGGTCGCCTAATTTATCATAATTAGTTCATACAATAGAACGAAATTTTGGCCTTGAGCAAGAATGTCCAAGTTTTCGTTCAATGGATGCTTTCTTCTGTAAAACCACGATCAAATTCCGGGAAACGGCATTCAAAAAGAGATCTTTTGAAGGGCGACCGGTTGAATGTACAGGGTGTCTGCAATGAAACACTTAAATTTTGTTATGAAATACATAAGTAAATCAAGGCGTTTTATTGTAAACACCATGTACTCATTGTTAATTTAATTTTTAGCGTAATATAATGATTAAATAATATTCAAATAATAACGCTATCTTTAAAATCGTTATCGCTTTCTTCACATGGCATCGATTTTTATTACCATTTCCCTATCGTTCCTCATTTATATTTCGAACGTTAATTATAATCGATTATTGAAAAATATGATAGTTGAGATAACTTATTGATGAATAAGATACATGTTTCTTCATTGCTCGGATATATTTCATTGTTGAATCTTTTTGAAGAATAGAAAGAAATAAATAAGTAAATTTCATTTGAACTCACCGGCCTGCCATTGTGGCCAGGACGTTGTGGCTGGTGAACGATTTGAAGACGCTGCCTTTTTTGAGGAAGCAATTCCGGCAACGTCGCTGTTCCCGTCCTGAGTTTCGTTGCTTCCGTGATTGCTGATTGGTGAGTCGCCACTGCTGCTGTCGTAACTTCCCTCGAGATTCTTCACCGATTGCGGACCTGAACCAAGCGAGGATCCATCTATGGAGAGTGATGTTGAATCCTGTCAGTGGAAAAAATCGATCGCTGAGAGAGACGAACAAATGAGTTCGAGTTAATTAGTTTCAATTCGTAAAAAAAAAAAGAAATACTTTTTAAAATTTTATTTAGGAATAATTCTATTATATCTTCGAATATTACTTTGCTAAGAAAACATCTAAATATAATACGTAAACTTAATCGATCTCATATCTCTGACGATTGAGAAACGATTAGAAGATACTCGTTGAATAACAATAAGTTATTATAAGTAATAGAAAAAAAAAAAAAACGAAGAAAGAAAATAGAAAACATTTGATAAAAGATATTCACTAACCTCGTCTTGAGCCATAGTTCTTCTCATTTCATTATGCCGGGCCATCATGCTTCGTCGATCGGAAAAAAGTTTACAACGTTCACAGACGCAATCGCGGTACTTACAATCTTTTCCATGGCCCTTCTGGGCAATTTTTTGTCCATGATTTCGACATCGCGAACAATTCCTCGTTATTCGCGAACCTACAGACATGTTCGAGGACGCGTTATTCTCCGTACGTGCACTTGATTGATCCACGTGATCCATTCTAAACTGACAGTGAATCACAGGACAACACCTGGACTCATCGACCCAACTTGCCTGTCACATTATTTTCTCGATATTTGTTTTTCTTTCTCTCGATGCACTTCTCTTTCTTCTCCTCTGCCACTTTCTTTTTTCTAACTCTTCTGCTTCATTATCTTCACCGATTCGTTCGAATTTAAAATAATTCCGAACTTTCAAGCGATTTCGTCGTCGTTTATAAGCACTAAATGATTAATATTTCAGAATGTCCACGGGACACCATCGATCCTTTCTGTCTTCTCTTCGATCTGAAACAAACTCGAGAGAATTTTCATATAATTCGTTATCGGCGATATCTTCCAACTAATCATCGATTTTTATACAATCCTTTTCAATGAATAAATTATAACCAGGACTTATTTGATTTCTTTTCTTTAAAAAATTATGAAAATGTAAAATTTTCAACTATCATCCATTTCAATTACGATTCCTACTTTCGGTTCCCATATTGATTTTATAATTGCAATTTTTTCAATTATATTGAATATATTGGTTTCGAAACGATTCTAAAATCCATTCTTATTTCAATTGTTCGAAATATTAACCCACATATTTTTCATCAAATCATTATAGAAAAATGAGAAACATTCATACATATCATTGTTTCTATAATTCATTTTATTATATTTTTTATATTAAATATGACATAAAATGAAATAAATGTTTAAAATAAAAAATCGATATTTCACTTTATTAACTTCCTATTCTGTATAATATAGCATTTGTGAAAGTGTAAAAAAATATGTAGCTCCTTTATTTATTTCTAATGTTTTCTTAGAAATCAATGATATGTACAATTATTTTTCCTTTTTCTATAATAATTTTGTAAAAAAAAAAAAAATATAGATATATACAATAATCTGCAATTGGAATGATATCAATAACGGAAAAATCGAAAGAAGAATCGATTCTAGAATCGTTTCGAAAGCGATATATAGAATCGAAAAAGTAACGATTATGGAAAATATATGAGAACAGAAATACAAATCGTAATCAAAACATATAATAATAAGAAATTTTATAATGGAATCTTCATAATGGTTATTCAAAATAAAAATTTTTCATAACTGTTTTACTCAGAACCTTTATATAACAAACAATTATTTTCTATACCGTTTGAATAACTCAGCTGACAGTCTAATTTTATTTTAAAGCTCAATCGAATAATGAATTTGACGGGAATAAGTTCAAAATATATAAACGTAATTACTTGTCTCTCGATATTATTATTACTGATTATAAAACATTCGTAACATTAGTCACTATTAAAACGTATCAAAGAAATAACAAGTCGTTATCATTGTTCAACAAGAAAAATCTTTGATAAATTATAAATATATCGAATATCAGTATTTAATGTACTTTTGACTTTATGTCCGTTTGATCCATCTGTTTCATGAATGATGATCGTGCCAAAGATTTGCTAATACATCATGTACTAATATTTTTTCAAATGATAGAGTTTATTCCGAAAAGTACATTAAAAAAAAAAAAAAAAAAAAAAAAAAAGAAGAAGAGTATTTAATCATTTGAGTAAAATGAGAAGTATGATTTATGAATGTTAAGTACATACGTTCATTTTTCATAACTTCAATTATGCATGACATGAATAGGCCAAAAGAAATTTGCAACATTAAACAAAGTGTTCAAATTTAAAGAGATATTAATAAAGTCATAGAAAACAATAGCCGTATTTTAAGGGGAAAGACTATTGTGAAAATTTGAAAAAAATTTTTTTTCTTTTTGCATTTCTTAAAAGTATATATTATCAAAATTTTAAGTTAAAATTCTCAATTATTGGAATTAATAGGTATTAAAGTTGGACTTCACTCGTTGAACGAGACATGAAGCAGGTGAAAATTACTAAGAATTGCATGAATAAGGTCTATAAAAAAATCAAAAAAGACAAGGACAATAATGGAGATATTGATGAAGAAACATCATATGATCCGGGACTCAATAGTTTAATGCAAATATCAATATTTTAGAAAATATATAACTTTATATCAAGAAAAACGTAACGAATATTTTAAATGCGTATTTCTTGACACGATTTTTTTTTAACCTTGTGGCAACGAATATTCGAAAACTTAATCGAGTCTATTTTCAATTTTGTTTTTTTAATATTTGTAATTACAGTGGTTGTACGTAGCTGATTTGAAAAATTTTAATAATTATTATTTTTACAAATTGTTTGAATAAAAAAAAAGGACTTTAAAAATAAAAAAAATTTCAATCGCCTTTTTGTAAATAATCAAAAAAAAACCGCTAAGCATAAGGATAGCTACTCGTATCCGATATAGATAAAATTTTATTTTTCATTTTCAGATAACTCTTCAGCGAGATATCAATGCCATAATGGAGGGGAAATATTTTTTTAGTCGTTAAATCAAGGCTCATATCTTCGTTAATTTTAAAAAATTTTTAATAAAAATTTATATGAAACAAATTTAATATACATTTAATAAAATAACAACAATTCGATCCCTTTATTAATTAATTATTCCAGTGAAAAAAATTCTTAGAAATCGATTATTTTTTCGGCCATCACAGTGGCCTTCCCCCTTAAGGATAATGGAAATATAAATCATTAGCATATATAATGACGCAAACATTGAGAAGTTATGATTTCTTTCGTCGGAAAATTTCAACTCATATATTATAGAATTTACGAACAATTTTCGATGGCATATATTTCTAATATAAATTAATAAACTTATTAACCCTTATTTTTAACCCTTTTTTTTGCGATTTCGAGTAATATTCAATAACGATTACTCTTTCTTAATGATTGATATTTAATAAGAATAATTCGAAAAGACGCGGAAGAAAAAAGGAAATAAAAGTACTTCGAATTGCTTTACGTCTAATAACTTAACGTATTTGATGATTAATCTTTTTTTTTTTTTTTTTTTTTTATAAGAAAATAAAAAAGAATAAAAAAGAAAAAGAAAAATAAAGAAATAAATATCATTTGAATAAAAACATTCCGTTTTATCGTTAGTTCCAAGGGAATATATTACTTGTATAATTTAAGTTTATAAACGGAGACAAAGAGAGAGAAAGAGAAAGAGAAAAAGAGAGAGAGAGAGAGAGAGAGAGGGAGAGAGAAAAAAGTAAGGCGGGATGAATTATTTGGTCGAAGAAACCGACATCAATGAAGTCGTGATGGTATAAACGCTTTTTCCGACACAAAGGCTATATTAATTTCACTTATGATGCAAGAACAGGAAAACGGCGGCGCCAAGCATCGTGTGAAACTTTATCGACTGATCGATCCGTAATTCATCTTCAAATAGCGTTTCCAAGCTAGTAAGTTATTCACGAATAATCGATACAAGCAAACGGCAATGCATTTCTTGCTACTAAATATCACATAATCAATCCAGAAATATTAAGTCATAAAAAAATCTGCATATTTATAAGACAATACAACAGTCAAATTATTTTACTTTGAATGGGCAATTATGCGATTACAATAATTTTCAATAAAATTTCATATATTTTTCTTTATCTTTTTTTTTCTTTTTCTATTTTTTTTTTTTTTTTTTTTCAACTTCCATGAAGACAAATATATAAAACTTTTTTTGTCGTTAAGAATATAGAATTTTCTTGTCGATATAGTAGTGGAAAATAACTAAGAAAAAGAACTGATATAGAATAGTTTATATATAGATCAAATGATTTTTCTTGCATAGCTTATCTCACTATTCTCGTAAAAAAAAAATGTTTTCACTTCAACCGTCGAGACTACGATGAAAAGATAAGAAATCAAGACTGACCAAAACAAATCGGCAAACCAAATGTATAATATATGATCCTATGAAGAATATCTAATAAATGTAAATTATATGTATATATATTTTAATATTATAGTTACTTGGTCGATCCATATGGAAATATGTGAATATCATTAGGTTTCATATTAAAACTTGCTATCGTATATTATGTAAAAAAAAAACGCGAGCACGTAAATGAGTGATTTTGGAAATTAAAAGTAAGTAAATTAACCAGCTTATCCAAGTTAATTATATAAATTTAAATATGATTTGTTCGGAGATATTAAACAGCTTTAATTTTACATTTATTTATCATTTCCAACATTAAAAATAGACGTTAGATAATACGTGAACGTTATAATATTGTTGTGCTCGTCGTTTATATGAATGCAACATTAATGATTGCTAATTTTCGAACTTTGTATCCTCGATTATCGTCAATTGATTTGAAAAAAAGATTTCTGTTTTCACATACTAGCTCGCTTTTACAATGTCATATTTCCTTGGCCTTTAGACCTAGACGGCTATGTTATCTGTTTTCGCATCTAACGCATGACAACATTTTAACACGTTCACTGCTACGCCAACCGTAACACGTAATCGCGGTTATAAAATTTACTAAATTAATTACTACAAGTCAAATGGAATCAAACAAAAAAATTGTTAATAATCCAAATAACTCTAAATAATAAATAACAATAAAATAAATAATACGCTGCCCAATAATTGTTATTAACAATTTTAATTTCTATTATAGAATAAATAATAAAACTATGAAAATAAAGAAAACTTAAATTTATGTATTTTTTAATATATAATTATAAAATATTATTTTGAATATTATTGATCTATTAACTCATTTCTTTTTTGTTAAAAACAGAATATGTTCGACAAAATGCAAAATTTTACGATGAATATGATTGTATTAAAGCAGTATAAACAAGATTGATCATTACAATTTTTACATATATGTTGTTACTTCCTTTATATAATTTTTTGCAACTTTTCTATCGATAATTTAGCATTTTTCACTGTTTAATTTCAAATTGTTAAAAGGAACCAAATCCTGGAACTGTGCTGCCACAGCGATATAATCGACAATAAAATAAACGTACTATAGCCATTTAATCATGAGACTCAATAATTTATCATTATAAGTTAATAATAATGAAAATTTTATTATGATACCTAAGATCATATTTATGAAAATTTCATGGCTATCAAAGTGTTAAAAATTCATACTTAACATTCGTATATCTTATTGAGAAATATTAAATCAGTAGATACAATTCAAGCATATACGTTTTTCATTTGTCTAAAATACTTAGAGTCGTAAAAGAAAAAAAGGACTACGATATCTATGAGTCCTTTTTTTTTCTTAAAATAATATAGAAAATAAAATAGTATAGAAAAAATACGAAGATATAAAAATAATATCATTGATATTTTAAATGTCACCTGCACTGGCAATCATTATTGTCAATTATTATAATCTCATTAAGAAGCATACTATAAAAGGATACCACATTTAATTAATTCAGATCTTATTACATCTGCGAATTTATTATATACAAAATATATTATAATTAATGGACGATAGAAATAAAACAAATTTATACTGATTACCAATTATGTATCAAAAAATAATTGTTTACATTTTTTAATGATTAAAAATAAAATTAATTAACAAATGTTTACAATATACGTTTATATTATTAATAATATAAAAGCCATATATTGTTTATTTCTAATATCTCAATAAACTTCTACTATTTTTGTTCAATCATAAAGAAATTTGGTGTAATGTTCTTTTTGATCCGACGTAAAGTTTAGACCAGTTAACTTGCGAAGATTAAAAGCAGTTTACAAGACTTTTGAGAGAGAGAGAGAGAGAGAGAGAGAGAGAGAGAGAGAGAGAGAGAGAGAGAGAGAGAGAGAGAGAGAAGGAAATTATAAAATTGATCACAGACGGATGACGCAATGGTAGTTCTATGGATCTTGGCGTACAAAAGTTGAAAAATTTTATATTGCGAATTCGATTCGTGATTTTTAGAAAAAAGATTTGTCAAATGTGTTAAATATATTTTTTGTACTTTTCCAAACAATTAATGACAATAATGCAAATATTTGTCATATTACTTCGAAAAAAAAAATGCAACAACATATTTTTTATAAACCATAACTATATATCATGCTTTACGGGAGAATAAAATATACTAGTTTCTAACAGAATGAGAATGGAATAAATATTCCGTTCATTTCACGTCGATAAGATTAATGTAAACGAATTGTAGAAAGAATAGTAAAGGTGCTGTTGATTGTCTTTCGATCGATATTTTACCAGGACGGTGGAGTTTCAATAAAAAAAAAAAAAAAAAAAAAAAATTTACTTTCAAAATTCACAGTGTGTTTCACATTATAACTTTTCTTTTTCAAGCGAACAAAAAAAGGGAAAAGAAAGAGAGACGATCATTTAAATTCATATTTTTTTGTGACCGTATCGATAATTGTCTGTTTTCATAACACGAAAGGTTTCGTTTTAGAATCAAAAGGGATAACTTCATCATAACTGACATAGAACACGTCATTTCATTTCAAGAATCAAGAAGGCGATTCATGTAATTACAAGTGAACTATCTATAACATGAAGAACTCTCTCTCTCTCTCTCTCTCTGTCTTATTTTTACACAGCTACGTACGTAGCTATAACTGTCCTCTTATCGATTGCCTTTAATACACCTATTTCCTAACCCCTATTGAATTGAAGAATCCTTCCCCCTCCCCCTCACATTTGATCGGTCCCCAATGATATTCTTTTCTCTTTTTCTTTTTTGTAGTGCCTCGGTCTGCCATTTCGAGGGAAACGTAAGGCGATATCTTTTTCTTCAATGATCTTCCTCTTCGATTATTTAACAGCATTCGAAATTTCTTAAACCTTAGAAGTAATCAAGTTGTTGTACTTTAAAAAATTAAAAACGAAAAATTTTATTTCCTTGATACAGTGAAACGTTAAACTATGAGTTAGATCATTAATTATAATAAAAATAATATATAATCAAGCTAATAACTTTAGATATATATATATATATATATATAACGCATACTTAATTATTATTATATTATACATTATTTTCAAGGAGAAAGTCTAAGTTCGAAGTGCATATCATCTGTGTACGTAATGTTACATTTAATAGCATAGAATTCTTGCAAAAGTTACATCATTATATAATTATCAATAAGACTTAGACATAATATATGTATTAATAATTTATTGCTTTCTGACGATGAAAATAAAACTCGATCGTTTAATTGATGATCATTAAGTTTTTAATTAGCTTGAGATTTTGAGATTTTTTACTTGTGAATTTGAGAACTTCTTTATCTGCCGCTAACTTGTTCTAAACTTTGTTTTAGAACACTTCAAGATATTTAAATCATCGAATTTGGCAATTTAAAGGAAATAGAGAATTTTTGTATTGCTCTTGAAAATGAATATCGTGGCTAGCTTTAAAATGTTATGTTTTGACAATAATCGATCTATCGAGTATGCATTAAAAATTCTTCAACATTTCTGTTGACTTTATAAAATAAAGATCGACCACTATATATATATATATAATACTTTGATGATAACACTTTTAAAACAGCGACTTTTCTTAATCGCGACCACGGTCGAACATTGCAATTGTAAAATAACATCGATGATGAAGCGAAACCGACGGTTATGTAAACCAGTGTCATAAAGTTTCGATCTAATCGTAGGTAGTCGGGAACGAAAGAAGAAGAGAAAAAAAATAAACGAAGAAAGAAATGCATACATGTGTACATGCACGCAAAGGAAAATAGATAAAAAGATAATAAAAAAAAAAAAAAGACACGAAGAAACTAAAAATAACAAAATGATAAATTCGTCAAGAAATTTCTATGAAATGGAGAAAAAGTGGAATGATTATTTGAGATATTCTAATGTTGAAGCTATTTCGAACGAAGAGTTGAAGCCGTAAAAGAACTTAAAGTTAATGCGAAGACCTTTCTTTTTCGAAGAAAGAGAAAGAGAACGAGAGCGAAAGAGAGAGAGAGAGAGAGAGAGAGAGAGAGAGAGAGAGAGAGAAAGAGAGAGAGAGAGAATCGAGATCAAAAACAAGTTCAAGAGCATGTCATCGTCCTCGAGACCGTGACACGAACGAATCGATTTAGGAGCCCGAACTTTAAACCCGTACGATTGGATCGATCAGAAGTGTTTCGATAAAAAGTTTGTTAAAAAAAAAAAAAAAAAAAAAAAAAAAAAAAAAAAAAAAAAAAAAAAAGACAAAGGTAGAGTTTTATGTTCTTTGATCATATCTTTATCGGATTGTATTCTCCAAGTAGTACCTATCTTTAACTATGGAATAGTGTATTAACAAGTATTTTTCCTTTCGAAAAAACATTGGAGTCGCAAGAGTATCTTTCTACTACGTATCATCGTTCGATATTTCTTATCGCAGATCTTTATTAAAAAGTATCTTTTCCTTTTTTCTAACTCATTGCTAATCTTCAAAGATATCATAACATTGCTTTAAATATAATTTAGTAATGGCTATTACGATTTTGTGCAATACGATGATAAAAGGATAAATAAAGAAAATTATTAAAAAGAATATATGAATAAAAATATCAGAATTAATAGCAGCAATTAATTGTAACGATAATGATAAAATATATATATATATATATATATATATATATATATATATATATATATATTAACGAATGAACGATAGTTAAGATATTAATATAAATTGACATTACCAATGTCATTTAATTATAACGATGATCATTATGGTAATGAATATGATGATTATGATAACGATTTCGATGATTATGATAACGAAATTCTAGAAGTTCTTTAGTAAAGTAGAAACGTACGGGAATGGATATAATTAAAAAAAAAAAAAAAATAAATAAATCAATCAATCAATCAATAAATAAATAAATAAAAGGAACAAAAGAAAATGAATGATACTTTAGCTCTCGCAAAATTCAACCTTCAACGATAATCGAATATTCTTGCTGAAGACGTATTTACGATTTATGTGGCACGCGCACTCCATTTTAGTGGTTATCACGCGCGCGCATCCGACGGTAGGCGCACGCTGAAACCAAATATGTATACCAGAAAAAAGTCTTTGAAAAAGATCGACTTTACAAAATAATTTACGTATCGTATTTAAACATTATCTTATCTATTATTACTTTTAATATTTATATTGACTCGTTTTCTTGGCACGATTAATCGATATTCCAAACGAAACGTTTTACTTCCGCACAATTCATAAATCCACTTCTTGTTATTACTTGTTATTTCTTTTAAAAAAAAAAAAAAAATAAAACAACTCGATAATGAATCGCGTAGAATTTAATAATATTATTAAACGTAATATCCTCTACGTAAATTTTATTAATATTGCGCGATAATAAATTTATAATTGGATTATCTAATTGTAAAATGAAAATGGCACTTACCGTATTTTTGCGTAGCGCATTTCACAGCGTGGGAAGGAAGGCCTGATATGACTGAAATATCCTATAACTACTTCTGTAAGTCGAAAAAAAGAAGAAGGATAAAAAAGGGAAATAATATATACATAAATGAGAGAGAGAAAGAGAAAGAGAAAGAGAGAGAGAGAGAGAGAGAGAAAGAAATATCAACTACTCCGCCACGCGCACTCGACACCTTTCGTTCTTTCACTATTGAGATAGAAACAGAGATGAATGATGCTCGTCTTATCTCTTCCTCACTTTCAATCTTTTCCCTCGTCACAGTTAAGTTTTCCTCTGATCTCTTTTACAAAAACACCGTGTCATTCTCATTTCTGACGCACTCAATTCTTTAAAATTAAGTAAAAGAAATCACGAAATCTGATTTCCAACCTTGTATTAGAAAGAAACACGATAACGCAAAAGCACGGTTCACATAGAACACTCCATAATAGAAAATGGATGAAACACAGATAAAGAATGAGAAAAAGAGAGAAAAAGAGAAAGAAAAGGAAAGAGAGAGAGAGAGAGAGAGAGAGAGAGAGAGAGAGAGAGAATGAGAGTGATAGAAAGGGGAATGAGCAAAAAAATGTGATCGATGAAATTTCACGCACGAGATAGATCGTAAGTTTACGATAAAGTAGTGTGCGAACGTGGAAAAGTGGAAAAATAGAATAGGAAAAAAGAATATATTAAGGCAAGGACAGAATATTTATGAGTTAAGTAAGCGTGAGAGAGAAAGGGAATAGGAACGGATAAACAGCAGCAAAATGATACGCGCCTTAGTACGGTCCGTAACTTACTGGTAAGAATCACTGGTAGCGGCAGCACGTCGACGAAGTACATGACGAGCGAGCGAGGATCGAGTAATGGTAGTGGGGGAACTTGCCACGAGTGGTGGGGATTCAGAAAGACAATGGAGAGGGGGAATATAGTGTATCGTGCGTGTCAGAGACGCTGCCAGTGCGGGGTGCCACCGCCGAAGATGTTCGCCAAAGGTGGTCTGTCTTATTGAAGCCGCGTAAGGTTTTTTCTTTTTTTCTTTTTTCTTTTTTTCTTTTCTTTTTTTTTTCTTTTTTTTTTCTTTTTTTTTTTTTCTTTTTTTTCTTGTATAACACACAATTCGGATAAATATTAATTCCCAAGAATAAGATAATTATGTGTGATAATAATACGTTGTTAAATTATTTATAAATAAAAAGTGATATATAATTTGTATTTATATTTAATGTAATTTGTATTTGTATTTGCATTTCCATTTTTATTTCATAGTTTTATATGTATATATTGAAAAATCAATTGTGCCTTTGAAGTAATAGATTTTGAAGATATCACGTGAGATCTTTCCATTCGTTAGTAATTAATATGTTTTAATGGACGATATGTTATTTAATGGGACAATGACAATTTTTGTACTTTTTTTCTTTTCTTTAATTTTAAGTTATAAAAATAACTTTCGGGGTAATGTAAATCCAGAGAAAGCATCAGTTCTGTAGACATTAATTATCAGGACAATTCGTGGCAGAGATCTATTAAGGACAATGTCTGTGAGTCAGTGCCCGCCTTAACGCCTTCAGTCATCTAAACAGAGTTGAAAAAGACACCAGTCGTTATCTCATCTTTGAATATATTTATAGGGTCAGAAACCTATGGGCAAAAGTATTCACTCCTCTGCGAAATCAATAGATAAGGTTTACGTTCTCAGATGTAGATATATATTTTCATTTTTGAAAAATAATACATAGCTTATATATGACTTATGAAACAAAGATTTTCGTCGAATTTCATTTTGTCTTAATATACTTTTGTTAAATAAATTCTCTAAGTACTTTCGTACGAAGAGATCCTTCCAACTGGAATAGAAATAACTTGATATTCGAAGTGAAAGAATCCTATAGTGATTCATAAATCAGTCCTCGAACATGAAGATTCCGTATCAACCTACGGGATGAAACTTTCCTTTAAATGCTTCTACGTTGCTTTCAAAGTAAATCATAAAATTTACGCTGAATCCATTATCGTGTAAGTAACAATATTATATCTTTTGTTTTTAAAAGACAGGAACCTAAGTAGGCAATTTAAAATATTTATATATAAATACAAACTCACGTTAAATTACAAATCGTCGATTGATAAGAACCTATTAATTATTTTCTAGGAATCTATTTCAAATATACGCAAAAGTAATACAATGTACATAATTAAATGACGTAACAAATTGTACATTCGTTAAACCGAAGTATAAGCAAAATATTTATATTAACTAAATCGATATAAACAAGTTCAATACGAAATAAAGATACGAAATAATTTCCCTTTTACTAACTCATATTATTAAACTCATTTATAATATGTTAAATGTATTTATATATGTGTCATTTGTAGGTCACTCGATATTATTGTGATCTTAGGAATCGATTTCTTTGTTATATTTGAGGATAAACATTAACTGAAATATTTTTAACTGTTTTTACATGAACGGTCAAACGTCTTCCAAGAACTTTTGAATAATGTACCAAGTTGTCTTCTGTGTCGCGACAAATGTCTCTACGTTACGCATTTGTCGCGACATGTCGTTTTATTATCGTACGTGTGAACGTGAACGAAAGTACGATTGGTACGTTTAAGTTAGCCTTAACGTTTTAAAGATACGCGAGAAACGTAGAACGGGATAGAGATAAAGAAAATAAGGACTCTACTGTGAATACGTACGTGCTTTTGTGTGCGAAAACTACCTGAGGAGGACTCGTAAAATGCGATCCATCTACTTTAACGTATTTCGTTGCTCCGAATAAAATCCGTCAATATCGTCTAATGATAATTTCAAAACAAACTACATATACTCTCTATTATCTAAAGATATACAAAAAATCTTTATACTCAAGATTATAATAAGATAAAAATTAATAAATAATATTAATAAGATTCTTTCATTTAGTATTGTAAATTGATTTATCTTTAAAAAGTTTGATTCTCGAGAAAATTTTAGATCATTCATAAAATCAAATTATTTTCATAAATAATAATAAAATATTATTTGCCTTTCTTCAATTTTAATTTCATAAACGAACAGTAAAGTTTTACAAGGGTCTTTCGATAATTTTTAAGAATCAACATAAATCTTAAGAATCAAAGAAATATTGTATTAAATCATCAATAAATTGTACATCCGTTGCCTTATATAATTAGAATTATATCATATGTTAACTTTGATAAATTGATTTTGAATGAATCTTTACGTGTTTATTAGATATCGACTACTTTTATAAATTCTTAAGCTTTCCTGACGCATCAAGAAAATAGCAGAGTTTCATGAGAGAGCGTCACAAAGTCGGGTTGGATCGGCTACGGAAAGAAGTAAAATCGTAAATGGTCGTAAAAGTGGATTCGCGAGATAGCAGGCGCATACACAATACTGGTACTTCTTTTGAAAGTTGTTTCATTTGTGGATCGAATCAATGTGCCGATTAAAGCGGTTCTCACTTTCTTTTTATTTTTCTAATTCCTTCTTCGATTTTTTTCATTTATTAAATTTTGCGATTAAAAAGGATTTTATTCCTTCAAGAGACACCGACGAAATAAATATATAAAAAAGTAAGTTATACATTAGATTGACCACTTGATATCATTTTGGGAGAAATTATAAATATCCGTGGTACGATATACTCTACGAAAAGATTAAACTCTTCTTTGGGCTATAATCATCAACGACGAGGAGATTACGACGGTGAAACGGAGAGGAAAGAGAAAGGGAGTTATTTCACTTGATTAAATGCCAATTTAAATCGAATAATTTGTCAACCACTTTACTCGAATGAAATTTTTCTAAAAATTTGCTAGAAAACTTTTAATTTTAACGATCTTCTGTTAGATCGATTTTTCTTTTTTTTGTTTTAAATTTCATAAAATTTTAAAAGGAAACTTTTACGAAATATTATTCGTATAAAATCTAATATTAATGCATAAAGAATTATTATGAATGAAACTTTTACGTTAATTAGAAAGTATATGGTAGATCATTTTTCTTATTATTTGTAATGATCTTAATTTATTATAAACCATTACTTAACATCATTCAAAAACAACAGTTCCTTTGGAAGGAAATTAGAAAAATTCTAATTATAAATGATTTGATTACATCGGGTTTTACTTTCTCTTCTTTATTTTAATTATTTATAATACGAAGATTGTAAAATGTATCAAATGGTCAATAGAAAAAAGATTTAAGATTCGTGATTAATTGTATGTCACTTCGATAGGAAAAATTGTATTAAATGGCATACATCGAAGTTCATTGCAACTTTGAGATACTCTGAAAAAAAAAAAAAAGAAATTCAACCGATCGTAAATTTAATACATCTGTTCCGCAACGTATAAAATATTTAGTGTCTACATCGAACACACTTTTTATTGATTCCTTGTACAATAAAGCACGTTTTTTTAATGCTCGTTTCTTTTGAAGAAGCTGAGACCCTTGAGAGCAATCAACTTAAATACCTCCTATATATTCGTTATGTCATAAATTAATGTTTCTTGATGTTTAACAGAGTGAAAAATTTACGTAGGCTGAACAACTCGCCGAGCATCAATTTAATGAGGACTTACGTATCTTAGTTGGAAACGTATCTAGTAAAAAGAAAAGAAAATTTCTTGTTTTCGATCCATTCAAGAATCCTTGATAGTTTGTAAATATTTACATATAACTCAATATACTAATGAGTGTAATATGTATGTTAATTTCTTTAGGAAGATATTGAAAATTTTTAATATTTATTTATTTATTTATTATTTAAATTCTAAAAGATAATCCTTTTACATATATATGTATATATATATATATAATTATTATATATATATATAATTTAAATTTAAATATATCGTATAATTAAAGAAAAATCTGCTAAAGAGCTATGAGAATTTGTTTGTCAATCCTGCTATAACGATAAATGTATAAGATCATATATATATATAGATATATATTTATTAATATATATATATATATATATATATATATCTTGTACATAATATCAGTAGATTCCATCTTGTAGAAACCTTTCGAAAGATAATTAATCAAAAGTTTTATTTACCAATTTTTATTATGAAATAAAACGACGATAAAAGTAACGATTTCATTTGACTTGACGTATAAAAAATTACTTCATGTCGTATCATTATTCTTAAAATAAATTTCTACCTTTTTTTTCTCTTAACATTTTTTTAACTAAAAATAATTGTGAGAGTTATTCATTCACAATACTTACTTATCTCTTTTCTTACGCTTACACTAATATTAGTTACCTGCAGCACAACTCAAACGCAGCTTAATTTGAACAGAAGAACAAACAAAGTAATTAATATCTCTAACAGCCGTTTTGATTCATTGCTCATATATCTCATATATCTCAAGTCAGCTTTATTCGCATTTAATTTTCTAGAAGGTTTCGACGATCCTCATTAAACGATCCAAGTCCTTAGGCAACACCACAACAATAGATGCTGCAATGTTGATTTGATTTCATTTAGATAACTCAATAAATTATTCATAAACCAGTTTTAATTAAAATATATTATGATATTTTCAAATGAGACAAAAAAGAAATATCGTAGATATTTATCAATTTTCTCAATATTTATCGTACTCGATTATACAATTTTTATATACAATTTTTTCTATATTTATTTATCCATGGCTTATTTCTCTTTTCTATAAAGGAAAAATCAGGTTAGAATATATATCAGCGCCAAATTGCTTAGATCTCTATCAATTATGCACGCTCGTTTTCTGATGGACGTAGACTTTTAAGATTTTGCTCGGATATTCAAGGCCATGTTGCATGGATGAGAAAGGGAGAGAAAAAAGGGGAAAAGAAAATCGAGAGAATTTTTAGAAAATTAATCAACATGCAAATAAAATTAATTGCTTACCGATGAATTTATGAGCTCTGCTCAGCCATTACCACAAAGGAAATAATTATTTAACTCTTTTTCTACTATTTCAATCTAAAATTGTAAAAATGAAATTTCTGATATATATATATAGAAAGAGAGAGAGAGAAAAAAAGAGAGAGGGAGAAAGTGAGAGAGAGAGAGAGAGAGAGAGAGGGAGAGAGAGAAGTGGAAATTGTAGAAATCAAGATCCAAGTTTAATAAATATTCGGCGGCATTAATCATTCGGTGGCTAAGTCGAGGCAATTACAATGAGTTATTTGTGACTATCGGTCGATGTACATCGAATAACCCTGTCGTTTAGTTCTACCTCTAGTTAACACAGTTCCAGAAAAGTTTTGTCACAGAGTGTACTGGCAGAAATAGCGGGCCGCTGGCCGATCGGATCGTATCTGATCTCGTCTCACCATAGCTAGTAGCTTATACCACACGTATACTATACCATGCGTGTAATATGTGCATTCTAACACAATATAACTTAAAGACTAGCAAAATGAGCATCGGATACTATACGGTAGCTCGGTAAAAGATGTTGTTATATAAGTATTCACTTTGCACAATTTCCAACGATCTTTAAGACAATCTAAATAGATCAGAATTTTCTTTTCCTTTATGTTCTTTCTATAATCTTAATCAAATTGTATATGCAAGATTATACGCAATCGATGCAAATCGATAATTAATCAGTATCAGAAATGTAATACTACAATAAGTTATAGGAGTAGGCTAAACAAACAGAACTGTTAAATGGCGTCAGTATGCTAATAAATTTCACACATGCTTTACATAGATTATGTATATCCATATGTATATTATAGAAACAAGAGAGCAAGATATATTTGTGTTTATTAGATTAGAAATATTTTCAATCCCTTATTATTATAGTCAATTACATTCTCTCATGTTATCAATGAGATATTCTTTAAAAATAATTGCGATAAATAGAAAAATTTCTTTGAAAAATAAAACTTTCGTAAAAATGACTTTAAAAAAGAGAAAATATTTATGATTTTTAAAGCATCTTGTCCTTTTAAAATAGCATTACGACAAAATTCGAATTTTGCTTATTAGACAATCTGAATAATTAATGACTATATTTTAGTACGTTGTTAATACACGTAATTATATTCTAATCACATGGGCGGTTTTATCTCGACAATTTATGTATTGAATTGAAATGGTAATTTGCTTGGTTACTATTAGCTAATGTCATCTCATCAATTGTAACAGGTTTAACTAATCTATAAATTGCTATCCCACTCATAGATGATTCGATGATCATAATCTAATATATTGTATATAATTATATTTTGGATAAATATTTTTTCTTAGATATTAACCGACAGTAAATAAACGAGATAACGTTTAACATAGGTAAAATGTCATTTTGAAATTTAAAAAATTACTTCGATAATACTTCGCTTTCTCCTTAGTATTTAACATCGTTTAACATATCTTCATTAAAAGAAATTAGAATTATTTCATTTCCTTTTCCTCTTATTTCCTTCTTTTTTCTCACGAATCGGGGAAAATTGGAGCAAAAGTTATGAGACCGTGAAATACTTTAATATACTATACCCAGAGGCTGTAAATGTAAGGGGTCCATAAGAAATTATTAGAAGAAGAGGAAGCAAACAAATTACTCGACTGATAGGTTCGCGGAAATACACGGTTTCGAAGTGTACAGTGAGAATAAACGATTGCTGGTTAGATATACTCCATCCGTGGAGATATATAATTTCATAAAAAATTATATTTTATGTGAAAATCAATCTTGAAACTTTCAAGAATAAACAATTACACTGCATAAATTATCTCACATTAACGTTCTTTTCTATAATATTATCCATAAATAGTTAGAAATCTTTACTTTCGATCAGATACGATACGATATCTGTGAAATATATTAAGTATTTAGAGTACTATAGACACGTACCAATGGTAAATGTGGAAGAATGGAAATATTACCTTTACCAAACGTCATTGTTACATTTCATAATATTTCGAACGTGGTAACTATAACATTTCACATGATATTTGAATGCATACAATGCAAATGCACAGAAACGTTCTCGCGTCGAGAGTACCTCATTATCATCTTTCAAACTAATATGCAACATCGAAGTGATAGCTCTACCTCAAAAGGAAAGAGGGATATGTTAAAGGCATTTTAGAGAGGTTCTTTTTAGGATGCGTAGTTCACGCATGAGAGAATGATGACGCACCATGATCGGTTCAGACGCTACGTCACATATCAAAGTTTCTTGGAGCCGTTGGATAGCCGACATACGTCCGCCTTCTTGGTACAGGACCACGGGGCCACACTTTTGCGATTCCTTGATTGCGAACGTGGAAAGAAAGAAGGAGAAAGAATGAGAGAGAGAGAGAGAGAGAGAGAGAGAAAGAGAAAGAGAGACCGGCTGCAAATTGCTTCGTGCACTGAAACAAAATACCGTTGGCCAGCGTTTTATAACTTCATGCGTTTCTCCAAGGAGAACAGCACGTTGCACCAGGATTTTTGTATGCGTCGATACAGCATCTTAAGTTACCAATTCTGTCTCTGTCTCTCTCGCTCTCCTTCTCTCTCTCTCTCTCTCTCTCTCTCTCTCTCTCTCTTTCTCTTTCTCTTACTCTTATAAGAGAATACGAGAGAAGGAACAAGCATTTTCTTCTCTCTTTCTCTCCACAAATCCACTTAACTGGTTACCATCTTTTTTTCTTTTTTTCTTTCATAGGCAGCCTACCTTTTCGATCACTCCATTGACCAGTACATGTCAAGTTCTCTTAATCCATTCAAAACTAGTTCAGTTTCTGATAGATGCAACGAAGTGCATGTACGAGGATATAAACACACGTACACACACACACACACACACACATATACATGTAAATCCCTAAAGGGATTATATCTTTTTTATAAATTTTAAGAATATTTTTCTCTCATTTTTCTTTTTTTTCTTTTTATTTTTAAACGTGATTATATAACTCCAATGCTTTCCAAGAAAAAAGAAAAAAAAAATAGAAATAAATTGATTTCGATAGTTTGCTATATAGGTGTCTTATCGAAATAAAATGGTGAAAGGAGGTAAGAGATGAAGAAAATGTAATTTAGAGTGATATTCTCTATATAAGTACGTTGATTTTACACAGAAAGTAATCAATGGCATTCCGACAGGACAACTTGTCAGGTTCGGTCTAAAAATTTTAATAAGATGAACACGAAGTAGCACGCAGCGCAAATCTTGCGTGTAGAGGCGTGTCCAAAAAGGCAGAACGTAGTGAAGATTCTTCGATCGAATGAGATTGGAAAAAAAAAGATATATATAAAGTCGATCCCTTTCACGTTGCACCGTTTTTTTAACCTTTCTTGAGTAGATACACGGCGTGTTTTATATAAACAGGCTATGGGCAACTTTTTGAATTTTTCATCATAAAACTTCGGACAATATGAATAAAATATTTATATTTGCTTATATTGATCATTATTAAATATCATTTATTATCTGACTAAATTCTGATTTGTTCAGGAAAAATTATAAAAGATAGTCATCGTAGTCCATTATCAATATAGTTTATTTTGTTTGACACAGACATTTTCATTTTATTATATAATATAAAATATAATTTTAAAATATATTGTAATATAACATAAATTGTTAAATATTATTTTGTGTATATTGTATTATATATATATATATATATATATATATATATATATATATGTGTGCGTGTGTGTGTGTGTATATAATATATAGTATGAACTATAAAAAATTATAATATATGTACATATTCATAGAGGAAAATAAGCAAAGTCGAATTAGTAATGAATAGAACTTCAGAATAACAATAGAAAAAGAAGAAATAATAGAATTATGTTTAATTATTTGTTAATGAGCATTAATAAATGATGAATTCTTCTATTTTTCTTCTATTCCACGATTTCTATTTTTAAAATTTATGAAATTGTTTTAACGTGTCATCATTTCGATATAACTTAATATTTAAATTGATAAATATTCTTTAACAAAATTAACAAATAAAATTTTGAAATTTATCATTATTATATTAAATTTCTTAAATATTTCCTTCTTTTAAAATTTTTTCCTTTTCCTTAAATAAAATTTTCTATATTGCATAACAGAAGTTTGTTTTAATTTTTCACAGAAAAAAAAGAAGAAACATTTACGTTAGACAATCTTATTAATATGTGAAAGATTGAGTGTCCAATTTTGGAGAACTTTTTTTAAATCATCATTTCTAAACAATACTTCTTCGTAAATTCGAAAATACTTTTCACAGTAATTTTTTTTACATGAATTCTGTTAGAATAACTTTTAATTAAAGAAACATTTGCCATGCAAATAATAATTTTTATCGTTAAAATCAAAATATTTAAACAAGAAGAATCAAGTGAAAGTTCGACTGTATTCATTTTTCTCTGTATAGGCATATACGAAACAAAAAAAAAATGTAAATATTTATATTATATAGTTTCATTTTTGAAATAAAGTATAATAAAGTGCGTGATTAAATGAATGCAAAATAATCATTGCTATCTGTGATGCCTACGCCAATGGAGCCAACTCGTAGAACGATTTTGGTGCGCTCGTTACCTTCTCATGGAAGTTTCTCAACACGGCACGACACGGCATGGCATGGCATGGCATGGCACGCCACGCCACGGCACGGCACGGCACAGCACAGCACAGCAGAGTACAGAATGGCTCCCCGGTAACATCTTAGCATTCGCATAATTTCGTTCTCCTGGCGATGCACCGACAGCAGATCTCGCGCGTTGTACGTCCCTCTGAGCTCATACAAAGTAGCAACATTGCAGACGTGACTCCTCTTCCTCAACCATCCATCTTTCTCGAGGCTAAATTTGTCATAGGCGTAGAATGTCTCTTTCTATTTCTCCCCCTCTCTCTCTCTCTCCCTCTCTCTCTCTCTCTCTCTCTCTCTCTTTCTTTTTCTCTTTTACTATAACAACGATTACGACGACAACGATACTAATTAGACTGCGCATTCGCTTCAAAAATTTACCTTGTTGGATACGTGACTCTATAATTTTCTACTCGTTATATTTAATCTCTTTTCGGTTTCATCGTACGCGATTCTTTATTTTTCTTTTCTTCTTCTTTTCTTTTTTGTTTGTTTTTTCATTCAATATTACTTCCTCAATTTTATCTTAACATATCAGTAATTTTTGTTTACAGATCATCGATGAATTATCTCCTGATTTTTCGTAATTTCGTTTCTATCGATATTTAATACATATGCCTATTGAATAAAAATGGATATATTTTTCTTACATTTTTTATAATTGTGGGTATATTTATTTCTTACAGTAATGGATCAATGAAAGGATAAAGGAAAGTTCTCTTAATCTTTTATATGGTATGATCATGTATACCATTATGCGAGTAAATATTTTATAAATGGAAACTATGTACATAATACGATATATATATATATATATATATATATATATGCACTTGTTTAATATAAGAATACATTAGTTAAGAGATTAACGATCTGATTTTTTCATTTGAATATTCATCATATTTCATAGAACAAAATACATGAAATTGCAATAATCATCGTTTAAAGGAAATACTAATGAACACATTAAATTATGTCATTTATTACGTATGTGTAAAAGCACGAATTTGAAAAGTTTACTTGTAGAAATGACTTGCACTAATGATGATTAGAATTGTTTGCATCATCAACATAAAATAGTATAACATATGATAATTTCGCAAGATCTTCTGATTCCTTGAAAATTTCTATCTAAAGATTAGAAAAAATTTTCGTACGTAAAATAAATTAAAAGTTAAATGCAATTTAAAGAGAAAATGTATGATCCTTGTTTCTTTTTTTTCTTTTTTTTCTTTTCTTTTTCTAAAAATTTTATTTCGATAAATCTTTTTCGAATCTTATTAATACGAATAATATATAATTTTTTAAACAATATGTTCCTTTGTATTTAATTTTTATATGTTATATCTTAATCAAGAGATAGTACGAAGAAATATAATTATAAGATTAATAATATGAAATGTAATGTTAAGCTTCTCGAGCATGACGAATCACTCGCGATATTACTATGAGATCTAATTATAGAGATGTAAGTATGATATATAATAATTCTATCCTGCTACCAGCAAAAATACAATCGGTAAAATGTTGGTAAATTAACATCAAAAGAGAAAGTTACATTAACAATGCTGAAGCATAATTATTCGCGATTGGATCAGTTGGATTTATAAAAATGGTAATATTTTTCAAGATACTATAAAAGTGTACTATAGAAAGATTTTTTTCCACCAATGGAAATTTCAAGCATACGGAACAGAATGTATAATATAAATTATACGTCCTTTTTATATTATTCATATATTTATATTTTTAAATGTATATAAATAAATATGTGTACTTGTTCCTCCATATAATTATTTTAATATTAATTACCAATGAATATTGTGTTCAACATTAAAACAAGAGTTTTATATATATATATATATATAGCAGCAGACGAGGATCATTAAGAAAGGAAAAATGGATATGCGCGACATCAGGTTCGAAGGACGATACATTTATCGCCAACTGAACGATCATCGATAATGCTCAAAGAAGGACGATCCGTATCTTTTGATCGTGAATTTCGAAGCTTGACACAGACATAGAACGATCGATGAATTCGTGCAGAAGCAAACACGTCGTACCAATCATTGAGCATGCTTATCTTTCTTTCTCTTTTTTTCTTTTTTCTTAAATTCCAAATTGTTGAGTTGAAGATGTATTTTTATTTTTAAAAACTACAATTCTTTTCATATCTTTTTTCTCGTTCATATTGATGATATTAAAATTAATATATTTGTAAAATTTAATAACTTTAAATATACTTTATAAATAACTTTAATAATATCACAGATAAATGAGTATTATTATTATACACATTTATTAATATATATTGAAGTTCTCATCAAAGTAAACACGATGCAAATATTTAGTTGGCAAAATACAAATAAGTGTAGATTATAGTATTCTTCGTTGAAAACGAAATAACGAATTTTACACAAGTTAATGTGATAGTAAAGAAGTACAATGACATTTAATATGAATATAATTTCGACTATAACGATCATTTGTGCAACTTTACATCAGATTTGTGCATCCTCCAATTTTGATAATTTAATATAAGTTTTGACAAATTTATTACTTTTACAGAATGATTATAATTCCATAAGAGACGACCAGTTATTATCATTTGGCAAAAAAAATTTATTTTAAGAACTTGTTTTGCCAACTTATCCCATTCATATGTAGATATTAGAATATATGAATATTTTGAAATATATATATATTTATTTATTTAAGTTTATTTGTGAACGGATGATGCAAACAGAATCCATTGAAAATATTAATTATTTTTGCTTGCTTCAAAAGTTTAAGCAAAAGATTTTTTAAATACATACATAAGATCACAGTTCATATATTAATTGTTTTTGCAGAACTTATGTCTGTATTTATTGGTTAAACTAATAGTTTATACTGAACGTACATGAGTTCATAGTCTATAAAAGGATATATATATATATATGTATACATGTTTGTATGTATTACATGTTGCTAATAATTTGTAGATAGCGATTCGACCCGAGATTTTTGGTAGATAAGTCTCAATTTAAACGTTTGAAAATATCCAACGTGTCAGTATATTTTAAGTATTTTGATAATCCGAAAGACGCATGTAGGCGCGTTATGCCAGCATATAAGGGGTCAGCTATACTGATGGTTATTTTGAGCCCACTTGCATCGTACCTTCTTTCGGTTAGAGTTGTCTTCTTACCAACACATACCAATCCGTATCTATGCGAATATATATGCATATCACAATGAAAATTATTTGAACAGCCGTGACAAAATGGGACACGAAAGAAAAAAATAATATGAATTTTTCTATAATTAAATTTGCAATAAATAATATTAATTTTATTATACTTTGCAGTAACATGTACATTTTTTTTCATTCTTCTCATCTTTCTTTTTTTTTGTTTCCATTGAAACAATTAATAAATCATTATAAATATTGATAATTAATTATGGCCGATACAATTAATATCTATCTGACGGGAAAAAAATATTGTATATTACAAATCTGTAATTTTACGAGAGAATATTTGTAACTTTCTCAAGAGCAAAATTAACAAGGTCAATGATAAAGTCTTCATATTTGTGTGAATTGTGGTTAATGAAAAAAGAATCGTTAATTAACTAGTAATATTTATGTTTATTATTTAATAATTTTGTAAAAATATAACATACAATATTTTTCTTGTTAATTATTCAAATACTAAATGACTTCATAGTAATTTTAAATACTTTTGAACCTTCAGAAATGGGTCACTAAAGTGATTTAAAATAATGTTATAATATGATTAGCTCATGGATATGTAAATGAGGTTTTTTTTTGCTTTAATAATAATGTAGAAAAAAAACAAGCTGAAGAACGAAAGACAGAAAGAGAAAGAGAGAGAGAGAGAGAGAGAGAGAGAGAGAGAGAGAGAGAAATAGACTTCATAATTGGAAGTCAATGATTTATCAACCACCGTAAATTTGCTAGGAATTGAAGTTAGGTGTTTGTCTATTTACCCTCCACCCCCTCTCTCCCTCTTACTTTTCGCCTGACGGTGAAAAGATAAGGAACTAATCGATCAATCGAAAGAAGGTTTCGAGATCGGTTATATGCAAACCGAATAGTAGACAGCACGTCTGCAGGATGGCCTCAAAAAACCGGTTTTATCTAATGATGGACTACCTACTCTGCAACTGAGACTTTCATATTTTAAAATGATTTTTTTCTTTTCGATAAATATAACAAAACCTTAGGATACTTTTTGTTGTTGATTTTACGCAATAAATTTGACAGAAATTAATAATGAAATTGATTTGCAATAAAATTTTGATAAATAATTTGGTTATTTATAATTTTGTTTCGTCGCATTAATAATTCTAAATTTTTGTAATTAACGATGCAAGACGTAATACAGTCTAGTCGTAATACATTTTTGTTTAAACGTAATTGATATATTTGATATAACACGTTAGAAAAATTTTGCTTTCAATTTTAAAATATTAAGGTCGAATTTCGTAGAGATAGATAGAAAAATATATCGTAATTTTAGCATAGTATTATATGATTCATGTGCTTTTAAAGCTACAGCAAAATAAACACGATTAATAGAATTCTGTTTGCTAAGAAAATGCATCACGTAGCCACGTAATTTAAAAAGTAGTACTTTCTTCTGATTAGTATAATCAATGAATAACGAAATATAGTAAATTTTCATACTTTTAACATTAATGAAAACATATTTACAAAAATATTAGTCAATGGAAAAGAAATTTCGAATATGACAAAATTGTGAGTTAAAAATTTTTGTTGCGTCACAATGAATATGATTTTTGTTCATTTTATGTGAGTTTCAGTTATTTACTTTTTCGTATTTCAATTAATTATTTAACGAATTAATTAATTAATTAACAAATTAATTGATTATTTAACCATTAATTGAATCAATAATTTTAATAATTCACGTTTTAATTTTCGTGAAATTAATATCTCTTCGTTGTATCTTTATTGCTATTTAAAAATAAATTAAAGAGATTAAAAGGAAAAAGTTAATTCCGCAAATTAAAAATAGAACTAGTATAAATGAGGATATCAAGATAAGTTGCATTAGAATTCTTAATTAAAGTAAGAATTTTGTCAGTTGACTATAATCTCCTTTAGTATAGCAACGACAGATTATAATCATTTTTAGTGTATAACACTAAGTGTTCAACATTAATTGATTATAATTGTCGTTAGTAAGAATTAATATAAGTATAAAAAAAGTATAATAAAAATGTTAACCTCGCAAATATTATAATTTTCTAATTATAATAATAGCATACTTTGCAATTTTCTAGAGCTGTTAATCAATGCATTGTTGACTGATTGACCAATCGTTAGTAGTTTTCCAGCTGAAACATAAGATAGCATATTATCCACTACAGATTTCTACTGATACTTCAGTTATCTCTTAAGAAAACACTTACCAATGTTAGGAATATTATCCTAAGATAAAATTAACATAATTTCGATTAAATATCTATTGTAATATATACATTCAAACAGGATTCAGGATTAATGATAAATTTTATCGAGTGTTATGTTAAATGTATAAAATGATCGAGTAAACGAACGTAAATGAGGTTACGTTCGTTGGTAAATAAGGAATTTATTTTATCGACCGTACTAACAACTCGGACAAAAGTTTCAAGAATATTACTCTAGGATCGTCGATGTAAAAGCAACACTTTGGCGTCTTGAATACTTGAATGTTCTTCGGAGGGTGATTCCTACCCTTGTTTTCCTTCCGAGACGAGATCCCGAAGAGGGTGAAAGAAGAACCCGAGAGGCCACGTTGAAGATATGGGGCAGTCGTGCGTGAAAACGAGTTCATTGGTTATGTATTTCACGGGGCATCGGGGCGTTAAAGTGTTGAAATTTCATTAAGGGTCTAATGAAGCGCGCCGCGTAAGGTCTCTCTCACGTGGAATGTTTGTTCGAAGGGTGGATGGCCCTTAGAGACGCGTAAGCGAATTTACATGCTTCAGGGCGGTTCTTCTATACTCCGTCGCACAGAAGAACGGAACAGTACTCAAGCTTTTCAGCTAAAATGCCTTTTCCTATGTCCATGAGACTCCATTCAGTCCTTTCACCAAGTCTTCATCATTAGCGTTTCCTCTAAATAACGATCTAAGATCCGAAACCTTCCGACATATAAACGGTCTGCCTTAGACCACTAAACTAAGCGACTGCGCTTTTCAATCTGACCATTTTATACCTACCGGATATACATATAAGATATATATATATATATATAT